>NC_141940.1:71306917-71608350 GCF_057802395.1 Ceratotherium simum simum
TCCCAAGAACCAGGAATTGCTGTGCTTTTGCATTTATTCCAACTGTACATTCTCATTTTCTCTTTTTACCTATAGCCACAACTCAAATCTCATATCAATTCCAATGTTGCCTTTCAATAAAATTGGAGCTTATAAAAATCTAGAGATAACTAGCAAATCACTAAATTTTGTGCCCCTCCTGTCAGTGGTACAGGGACCAAAAACAACCTTCCCAGCCCCCAGCCCCAAACCAAGCAACTAGGTGGTGCCATGTAAGTAGTTCTGTACAGTGTTTTTATTTTTACTATGATTCAGATTCTATTTTTCAATATGATTTTGAATTTTTTAAAGGAAATAATAGTATATGTATGCATGTGTGTGTATATATATATAAAATGTATATCATCTGTATGTGTAAACCAGCTTGTCACTTCTGGTTCTAGGCATTTAAAATGAGGTGATGCCTTCTTTTAGGCTAATTCTACTGATGGAAGTGCCCTGGGTACCAGAATCACTCACCATGGAAGACAGTCCCCTGACATTTCTTTTCTCCCAGTTGGTGGGTTGTCTTTTCGTTTTGCTCATGGTTTCCTTTGCCTTGCTGAAGATTTTTAGTCTGATGTGGTCGCATTTGTTAATTTTTTCTTTTGTTTCCTTTGCCTGAGTAGAAATGGTATTCAAAAATGTGCTGCTAAGACTGATGTCAAAGAGTGTACTGCCTATATTTTCTTCTAGGAGTTTTATGGTTTCACGTCTTACATCCAAGTCTATAATCCATTTTGAGTTAATTTTTGTGTATGGTGAAAGAAAATGGTCTACTTTCATTATTTTGCATGAGGCTGTTCAGTTTTCCCAGCACCATTTGCTGAAGAGACTTTCCCTTCTCCATCGTATGTTCTTGGCTCCTTTGTCGAAGATGAGCTGTCCCTAGATGTGTGGTTTTATTACTGGGCTTTCAGTTCTGTTCCATTGACTCTGTGTCTGTTTTTGTACCAGTACCATCCTGTTTTGATTACTATAGCTTTGTAGTATATATTTTTTTAAATTTTTTGTTTATTTCAGTAACATTGGTTTATAACATTGTATAAATTTCAGGTGCACATCATTATACTTCTTTTTTTTTAATTTTTTGTTTATTGTGGTAATATTGGTTTATAACATTGTATAAATTTCAGGTGTACATCATTATACTTCTATTTCTGCATAGACTACATCATGTTCATGACCCAAATACTAATTACAACCCATCACCACACATATGTGCCAAATTATCCCTTTCGACCTTCTCCCTCCCCCATCCCCTCTGGTAACCACCAATCCAATCTCTGTCTTGATGTGTTTGTTTATTGTTGTTATTGTCTACTACTTAATGAAGGAAATCATACGGTATTTGAACTTCTCCCTCTGACTTATTTAACGTTGCATAATACCCTCAATGTCCATCCATGTTGTCACAAATGGCTGGATTTCATCGTTTCTTATGGCTGAGTAGTATTCCATTGTGTATATATACCACAGCTTCTTTATCCATTCGTCCCTTGATGGGCGCTAAGGTTGCTTCCAAGTCTTGGCTATTGTGGATAATGCTGCAATAAACACAGGGGTGCATGTATCTTTACACATTAGTGTTTTCAAGTTCTTTGGATAAATACCCAGCAGTGGAATAGCAGGATCATATGGTAGTTCTATCCTGGATTTTTTGAGGAATCTCCATACTGTTTTCCAAAGTGGCTGCACCAGTTTGCACTCCCACCAACAGTGTATGAGAGTTCCCTTCTCTCCACATCCTCACCAACACATGTTGTTTCCTGTCTTGTTAATTATAGCCATTCTGACGGGCGTGAGGTGATATCTCTTTGTAGTTTTGATTTGCATTTCCCTAATAGTTAATGATGCTCAACATCTTTTCATGTGTCTGTTGGCCATCTGTATATCTTCTTTGGAGAAATGTCTGTTCACGACTTTTGCCCCTTTTTTAATCGGATTGTTAGTTTTCTTGTTGTTGAGATGCATGAGTTCTTTATATATTTTGGAGATTAACCCCTTATCAATTGTATGGTTTGGAAATATCTTCTCGCAATTGTTAGGTTGTCTATTTGTTTTGTTGATGGTTTATTGCTGTGCAGAAGCTTTTTAGTTTGATGTAGTCCCATTTGTTTATTTTTTCTATTGTTTCTCTTGCCCGGTCAGACATGGTGCTTGAAAATATGTTGCTAAGACCAATTTTGAAGAGCGTACTGCCTATGTTTTCTTCTAGAAGTTTCATGGTTTCAGGTCTTACATTCAAGTCTTTAATTTATTTGGAGTTAATTTTTGTGTACAGTGTAAGGTAAGGGTCTACTTTCATTTTTTTGCATGTGGCTATCCAGTTTTCCCAACACCATTGTTGAAGAGCCTTTCTCTTTTCCATTGTATGTTCTTGACTCCTTTGTCAAAGATTAGCTGTCCATAGATGTGTGGGTTTATTTCTGGGCTTTCGATTCTATTCCATTGATCTGTGTGTCTGTTTTTGTGCCAGTACCATGCTGTTTTGGTTGCTATAGCCTAGTAGTATATTTTGAAATCAGGGAGTGTGATACCTCCAGCTTTGTTCTTTTTTCTCAGGATTCCTTTGACTATTCGAGGTCTTTTGTTGTTCTATATAAATTTTAGGATTCTTTGTTCTATTTCTGTGAAAAATGTTGTTGGAACTTTGAGAGGGATTGCGTTGAATCTATAATTGCTTTGTAAGTATGGACATCTTAACTATGTTAATTCTTCCTATCCAAGAGCACGGAATATCTTTCCATTTCTTTGTGTCTTCTTCAATTTCTTTCAGCAATGTTTCATAGTTTTCAGGGTAGAGATCTTTCACCTGTTTCGTTAAGTTTATTCCTATGTATTTTATTCTATTTGTTGCAATTGTAAAGGGGATTGTATTCTTAATTTCTCTTTCTGCTACTTCATTGTTAGTGTATAGAAATGCAACTGATTTTTGTATGTTGATTTTGTATCCTGCTAATTTACCGTGTTTGTTTATTACCTCTTAACGTTTTCTGGTGGAGTCTTTAGGGTTTTCTATATATAAAATCATGTCATCTGCAAATAATGAGAGTTTCACTTCTTCCTTTCCAATTGGGTTCCATTTTATTTCTTTCTCTTGCCTGATTGCTCTGGCTAGGACTTCCAGTACTATGTTAAATAGGAGTGGTGGGAGTGGGCATCCTTGTCTGGTTCCTCTTCTTAGAAGGATAGCTTTCAGTTTTTCACCATTGAGGATGATATTAGCTGTGGGTTTCTCATATATGGTCTTTATTATGTTGAGGTACTTTCCTTCTATCCCCATTGTATTCAGAGTTTTTATCATAAATGGATGCTGTGTCTTGTCAAATGCTTTCTCTGCATCTATTGAGATGATCATGTTATTTTTATTCTTCATTTTATTAATGTGGTGTATCACGTTGATTGATTTGCGAATGTTAAACCATCCCTGCATCCCTGGAATAAATCCCACTTGATCATGGTGTATAATCTTTTTAATGTATTGTTGTATGTTATTTGCTAGTATTTTGTTGAGGATTTTTGCATCGATGTTCATCAGTGATATTGGCCTGTCATTTTCTTTTTTTGTGTTGTCCTTGTCTGGTTTTGGTATCAGGATAATGTCGGCTTTGTAGAATGAGTTAGGGAGCTTCCACCCTGCCTCAATTTTTTGGAAGAGTTTGAGAAGGACAGGTATTAAGTCTTCTTTGAATGACAGGTATTAAGTCTTCTTTGAGTGTTTCGTAGAATTCACCAGGGAAGCCATCTGGTCCTGCACTTTGATTTTTGGGGAGGTTTTTGATTACTGTTTTGATCTCCTTACTGGTGATTGGTCTATTCAAATTCTCTACTTCCTCTTGATCCAATTTTGGAAGGTTGTATGATTCTAAGAATTTATCCATTTCTTCCAGAATGTCGAATTTGTTGGCATAAAGCTTTTCATTGTATTCTCTTATAATCTTTTGTATTTCTGAGGTGTCTGTTGTAATTTCTCCTCTTTCATTTCTGATTTTTCTTATTTGTGCCTTCTGTCTTTTTTTCTTGGTGAGTCTGGATAAAGGTTTGTCAATTTTGTATATCTTTACAAAGAACCAGTTCTTGGTTTTATTATTTTTTTCTTTTGTTTTTTTGGTCTCTATTTCATTTATTTATGCTCTGCTTTTTATTATTTCCCTTCTTCTACTGATTTTGGGCTTTGTTTGTTCTTCTTTTTCCAGTTCCTTTAGGTGCATTGTTAGATTGTTTATTTGAGATTTTTCTTGTTTGTTGAGATAGGACTGTATTGCTATAAACTTCCTTTTTAGAATCGCTTTTGCTGTATCCCATATATTCTGGCATGTCGTATTTTGATTTGCATTTGTCTCCAGGTATTTTTTGATTTTTTCTTTGATTTCTTCTTTGTCCCAGTTGTTGTTCAGTAGCATTTTGTTTAATCTCCATGTACTTGTGGTTTTTCTGATTTTCTTCCTATACTTGATTTCTAGTTTCATTCTGTTGTGGTCAGAAAAGATGCTTGGTCTTCTTTCAATCTTCTTAAATTTATGGAGACATGTTTTGTGGCCTAGCATGTGATCAGTCCTGGAGAATGTTCCATGTGCATTTGAAAAGAATGTGTATTCTTCGGTTTTTGGATTGGATGCTCTGTATATATCTATTAGGTCCATCTGTTCTATTGTGTCATTTAAGCCCCATGTTTCCTTATTGATCTTCTGTTTGGATGATAAATCCGTTGAGGTAAGCGGAGTGTTAAAATCCCCTACTATCCTGTGTTACTGTCTATTTCTCTTTTTATGTCTGTTAATAATTGCCTTATATATTTAGGTGCACCTACATTGGGTGTATAGATATTTACAAGTGTTATAACCTCTTGTTGGATTGTTCCGTTGATCATTATGTAATGCCCTTCTTTGTCTCTTTTTACAGTTTTTGTTTTAAAGTCTATTTTGTCTGATATGAGTATTGTTACGCCGGCTTTCTTTTCATTGCCGTTTGCATGGAGTATCTTTTTCCATCCCTTCACTTTCAGTTTGTGAGTGTCTTTAGGTCTGAAGTGTGTCTCTTGTATGCAGCATATATATGGGTGTTGTTGTTTTATCCAATCAGCCACCCTATGCCTTTTAATTGGAGCATTTATGCTATTGACGTTTAAAGTAGCTATTGATAAGTATGTACTTACTGCCATTTTTAAAGTTTTATTTTCTCAGTGTTTTAGTATTCCTTCTCTCTTCCTTTCTCCTTCTATACAGAATTGATGGTCTCTTTAGTTTGACCTCTGTCTTAAAGTTCTACACTTTAAGTCCTGTCTTCCCTCATTTTATGTTTTTGATATCATATCTAACCTCTTTTTTGTGTATTTTTATCCATTACCCACTTATCATGGAAATAGATAAGTTTTCCTATTTGTGGTCTTCTCTTTTCCCCTTGAATCCGTCCCTTTAACTTTTCTTGTAGCACTGGTTTCTTGGTGATGAACTCCTGTAATTTTTGCTTGTCTGGGAAATTTTTGATCTCTCCTTCCATTTTGAATGATAACCTTGCTGGGTAGAGTAATCTTGGCTGTAAGTTTTTTCCTTTAGCAGTTTAAATATATCATGCCACTCTCTTCTAGCCTGTAAGGTTTCTGTTGAGAAGTCAGCTGATAGCCTTATGAGGTTTCCTTTGTATGTAACTTGTCTTTCTCTTGCGGCTTTTAGGAGTCTCTCTTTATCTTTAATTCTGGACATTTTGATTATGATGTATCTTGCTGTGGGTCTCTTTGGTTTTATCTTGTATGGTGCTCTCTGTGCTTCCTGTCATTGGATGTCTGTTTCCTTCCTTAGATTAGGGAGGTTTTCATCTGTTATTTCTTCAACTAGATTCTCTGCCCCTTTGTCTCACTCTTCTCCTTCCTGGACACCTATGACACGGATGTTAGTGCTCTTGATGTTGTCCCAGTTGTCCCTTAGACTGTCCACACTCTTTTTAATTCTTTTCTCTTTTACCTATTCAGCTTTGGTAATTTCTTCTAGTCTTTGACCCAGCTCGCAGATCCGCTCTTCTGTATCCTCTACTCTGCTTTTGAGTCTCTCTAGTGAATTTTTCATTTCCAGTATTTTCCTCCTTTCTGATTGGTTCCTCTTTATATCTTCCATTTCTTTGTTGACATTCTCACTGAGTTCATCTATTCTTCTCCCCAGATCAGTGAGCATCCTTAACACTCTTTGTTTGAACTCTCTGTCGGGTAGGTTGCCTATTTCTGTTTCATTTAGTTTCTTTTCTGGAATTTTGTCCTTTTCCCTTACTTGGAATGTATTCCTTTGGCTCCTCATTTTGCCCCTTTCCCTGTGCTTCTGTGTATGTATTAGGTAGGTCAGCTACATCTCCTGCTCTTGGATAGGTGATCTTATATGAGTGATGCCTTAAGAGGCCTGCAGTGTGCTTCCCTTAGCTCTCAATGTTCCAGGGGTGACCCCCATTTAGGCTACGTGTGTCCTTTTGTTGTGGCCTGTTTGCTCTCCCTGTAGGGGCCCAGGGAGGCCGAGTTATGCTCCTGGACATCTGTTGTAATTCTCAGCTGCTTGTAATTGTTGTGAGCCCTTCAGTCTCTTTATCAGGTTTGGGGAGCCCTGGCACAGTTGGCTGCAAGTTCTAATACCACATTTGTGTTGCAGTATTTCTTTTAAGTGAGTAGGCCCCCAGCGTGGCAGGTTGTTAGGCTCAGGGCCTTACAATTGCTATAAGCCTCCAGCCTTTAGGTCTCTTGTCAGCTCTCTGAGGATTGCAGCTGGGTGGGGCTGGCCTCAGGCTTGGGAGCACCCAATTGTTTCAGGCTTTGGAATGTCCGGCAAACCCCCTATGTTGGTCTTTGAGAAGCACAAGTCTTCTGTAGCTGACAAGCCCCACCTCCCACAGGTCCACACACACAGTCAACACAGTCCTGCCCTGTGTGTGTTCCCTGACCTCCCGATGTGGACCCAGTGTCTCCACATTGTGAGCCCCATACACTCCACCACCGCTCCACACTATCCACCCGCTCCTTTGCATACCCTACTCCACTGAAGTGGGCTCAGTCGCCAGGCTGCAGAGAATCCAGTCACCAATCTATGCAGGCCCACAAGTTGCCCCAGGGCTTGTCGTTGAGTGGGGCCAGTCCCTATGGTGGACTGCCTGCCCTGGCTGAACTGGATTAAATTGGTGCTCTAGTGAGTGGGGCAGACCCTGGGCTAGCAGACCCCAGGGAGTACTCCAATGGTGTCTGTGTCAGCACGTCCACACCAGGCCACAACAATCACGGCCGCCAATGTCCCAGTACCTGGAGAGTCCTCACCTCTTACTGCAATGCACTCAGAGCCTATCAGGTGAGTCTCTTTTCACCAAAGCACTGTGCAGCTTTCTTTCTGGTGATTTTAGGTTGCTTTCTGAAACGGGTGAGTTTGTGTGTGGGCCCTTTAAGAGCTGGTTTTAATTTCTTTGTGCACCAGTTTTTCTGGGGGTACTCCCCAATGTTTTAGTAGCAGGCAAAGTCAGATTTATGCCTCTTGTCTCGATTGTGCTGGGTCCACAATATGCCTACACCGGGAGCCCTCCCCAGCTCAGGGCCCCACTCCTTCAGGGAAGGCTGCGTACCTTGGGGTTGTTCCCGGGAGGCTGTGAAGCTGGCGGATTGTGGAGGTGGCATTTTTTCTCTTCAGAAGGGAATTTCTGTCTCTTCCACCTCAATTAGGATTGTCATTTGTTGCAGGAGTTACTCTTATCCAGTTTTCAGTTCTCTCTCAGGGATAATTTTTCCATGAGTAGTTGTAAATTGGCTGTGTCCACGGGAAGAGCTGAGTTCAGAGTCTGCCTACGCTGCCATCTTGACTTCTCTCCCGTGACAGCTATTTTAAATCCTTTATCAGTTAGATCCAAATCCTCCATGGCTTTATGTTCAGTTTCTGAAGGACTGTTATTTTCTTTTTGTGATGCCGTATTTCATGGCCTTTTTTTAGTTCCTGACAAGTTATTCCTCTGCTGGCACTTTTGTTGGAGTGAGCACTTTTCTCATTCAGGTATAGCTTTGTTTGCTTGGAATCTAACTATTCAATCAGTTGGTGATTAGAGGCCTTTCTTTTTTCAGTAGGTGGTGCTATAGAACTTGTTTTTGGTTTCTTTTACCTGAACTGCCTCTGGCTATATTTGTGGATTGGCTTTTTCCACCCTTCACTGCCTCTATTAAAAGTGTCACCAGTACCCTCATTGTTATCGCCTGTGCCTCCAAGGGTCATTGATACATTGCTGTTGCCAGTGTTGCTGTGGTTGCTGGCTTCACTGCCAATGGTACAGGGATGGTGGGCTCCTCTGCTGTACCTGGGATCACATGAGTTGCAAGCATCTCTGTTGTGGCGGGGGGAGGGAGAGTGTGGTAAGGGAGCCAGGTTCATGGGGTACTGCCTCTGTTGTTGCCTGATTTCTTGTGGCCACAGGTGACATTGCAGTCAGGAGGCTGAGGTCATGTGTGAACCTCACCTGCTTCTATGGGGCTCTGGGCCATGGCCAGGGAGTTGGGATCATGGGCTCCACTTCTGGTGTTGCCCCGTTCCTTGTGGCCACAGGCACTGCTTCAGTCAGTGGGCTGGAGTGGTGTGAATGTCTCCACTGTTTCTACTGGCCTCTCAGCCATGGCTGGGAGTTCGGGACTGTGGGACTCTGCCTTCTCTGTTGCTCTGTTCCTTGTGGCCACAGGCACCACTGCAGTCAGGAGACCAGAATTGTGTGCGCACCTCTGCTGCTGCTACCAGGTTGAGGGTAGTTGGCATAGTTGCTGCATCTGGGGGGCCAGGGTCTGGGCACCACCTCTGGTCTTCCATCAGTTCGCCTCCTCTATGTGCTCCAATCTAGCCACCTTAGTAAGTACCAATGTGTAGATCTCTCCAGCGTCCTGGTGTGTTGGGTAATGTATCCTTTGTTGAGTTATTGATGTTGTACTTGTAGATTGCAGGAGAAAGGCACAAGGAGCATCTCATGCCATCGTGATGATGCTGTCCCCCCTTGGTTGCAGGATTTCTGATGAGAATTCTGCTGTAATTCTTATGTTTTGTAGGTAATGTGGTTTCTTTCTTTCTTTTTTTCTTTTTTGGTCTGGATGCTTTTAAGATTCTTTGTCTGTCTTCACTAGTTTGAATATGACATGTTTGCATTAGTGTTTTTGTTTGTTTGCTTGCTTTTGTCCTGCCTGGTGTTCTCTGAGCTTCTTAGACAGAACATTCTACCTAATATCAGTATAATTTATGTTATTCTAAAGTGCACACAGAGCATTCTGCAGACAGATGTTAGGCCACAAAACAAATCAACAAATTTAAGAAGATTGAAATCATATCAATTTCCTTTTCTGATCACAATGATAGAAACTAGAAATCAATAACAGGAAGAAAATTGGAGAATTGACAGATGTCTATTTAGGTCCTTTACCCATTTTTTCATAGGGTTTTTTGTTTTTTTGCTATAGAATTGTTTGAGTTCTTCATATGTTTTAGGTATTAACCCTTTATCAGATGTATGGTTTGCAAATATTTTCCCATTTGGTAGATCGTCTCTTTGTTGATTATTTCCAGTGTTGTGCAGAAGCTTTTAGTTTGATGCAATCCCACTTGTCTATTTTTGCTTTTGTTGCCTGTGCTTCTGGGGTCAAATCCAGAAAATCATTGCCCAGACCAATTTCAAGTTTCCTCCTATGTTTTCTTCTCAGAGTTTTACAGTTTTGGGTCTTACATTTAAGTCTTTAATCCATTTTTATTAGATTTTTGTATATGGCATGAGAAAAGGGTCCAATTTCATTCTTTTGCATGTCAATATCCAGTTTCATGATACCATTTATTGAAGAGAGTATCCTGTTCCCTTTGGTTGTTCTTGTCACCTTTGTTGAAGATCAGTTTACTGTAAATGCGTGGATTTATTTCTGGGCTTTCTTTTCTGTTTCATTGATCTATGTGTCTGTTTTTATGCCAGTACCATACTGTTTTGATAACTATAGCTTTGTAGTATACTTTAAATCAGGCTGTGTAATGGCTGAAGCTTTGTTCTTCTTGTTCAAGATTGCTCTTTCTTTTCAGTGTTTATTGTGGTCCCATATAGATTTTAGGATTGTTTTTTCTATTTCTGTGAAAAATATCATTGGGATTTTGATAGGGATTGCATTAATTCTTTATATCACTTTGGGTAGTATGAACATATTAACAATATTAATTCTTCCAATCCATGGACATAGGCTATATTTCCATTTACTTGTATCTTCTTGTATTTCTTTCATCAGTGTTTTGTACTTTTCAGTATACAGATTTTTCACTTCCTTGGTTACATTTATTCTCAAATATTTTATTGTTTTGATGTTATAAAATGGGACTGTTTTCCTAAATTCTTTTTCAGATATTTTGTTGTTAGCATATAGAAACACAATTAAGTTTTGTATATTGATTTTTTATCCTGAAACTTTACTGAATTCATTTATTAGTTCTAACAGTTTTTTTGTGGAGTTGTTAGGGTTTTCTGTATATAAGATCATATCATCTGAAAACAGAGAAAATTTTACTTTTTCCTTTCTGATTTGGATGTCTTTTATTTTTTTCCTAAAAAGACATTTTAACAGTATTAATTCTTTCCTAATGTCTCTGTCTTTTACTTCTAACACTATGTTGAGTAGAAGTGGCAAGAGCAGGCACCTTTGTCTTGTTCTTGATCTTAGAGGAAAACCTTTCAGCATTTCACTGTTTAGTGTAATGTTAGCTGTGGGTTTGTAATATACAGCCTTTATTATGTTGAGCCACATTCTTTCAATAACTAATTTGTTGACAGTTCTTTTTATCATGAATGGATTTTGAATTTTGGAAAATGTTTTTTTCTGCATAAACTTTTTTAATATATAAATTTCAAGTTTAATCATCATATTTTTATTTCTGTGTAGACTACATCATGTTCACCACCCAAGGACTAATTACCATCCATCACCATACACATGTGCCCTTTTACCACCTTTTGCCCTCCCTCCTTCATCTCTGGTAACAACCAATCTATTCCCTATATTTTTGTGTTTGTTTTTGTTGTTTATCTTCTACATATGAGTGAAATCAGTAAAGTTGCAGGATACAAAATCAATATACAGAACTCTATTGTATTTCTATACACTAAAAACAAACTATCAGAAAGAGAAATTAAGAAAACAATCTCATTTACAATTGCATCAAAAAGAATGAAATACCAGGAATAAACTTACCCAAGGAGGTGAAAGGCCTGTATTCTGAAAACTATAAGACACTGATGAAAGAAATTGAAGATGGCACAAATAAATGGAAAGATATACTGTGTTCATAGATTGGAAGAATTAATACTGTTAAAATGTCCACACTACTCAAAGCAATCTACAGATTCAACTCAATCCCAAGCAAAATATCAATGGCATTTTTCACAGAACTAGAACAATTAATCCTAAAATTTGTATGGAACCACAAAACACCTCAAATAGCCAAAGCAATATTGAGAAAGAAGAACAAAGCTGGAAGTATCATGTTCCTTGATTTCAAACTATACTATAAAGCTATAGTAATCAAAAGAGTATGGTGCAGGCACAAAACAGACACATAGATCAATAGAACAGAATAGAGAGCCCAGAAATAAACCCACATTTATTTACTAATTAATCTTTGACAAAAGAGGCAAGAATATACAATGGGGAAAAGATAATCTCCTCAATAATGGTGTTGGGAAGACTGGACAGCTACATGCAAAAGAATGAAAGTGGGCCACTTTCTTATACCATATACAAAAATAAACTCAAAATGAATTAAACTCTTAAATGTAAGACCTGAAACCATAAAACTCCTATAAGAAAACATAGGCAGCAAACTCTTTGACATTGGTCATAGCAATATATTTTTGGATATGTCTCCTCAGACAATGACAGCAAAAACAAAAATAAACAAGTCAACCACATCAAACTAAAAAGCTTTTGCACAGGGAAGGAAACCATCAATAAAACAAAAAGCCAACATACTGAATAAGAGAAGATATTTGCAAATGATATATCTGATAAGGGGTTAATATCAAAAATATATAAAGAACTCATACAACTCAATAGCAAAAAACTCCAAACAATCCAATTTAAAAATGGGCAGAAGACCCGAATAGACATTTTTCCAAAGAAGACATACAGATGGCCAACAGACACATGAAAATATGCTCAACATCACTAATCACCAGGTTAATGCAAATCAACACCACAATGAGATATCACCTCACACTTGTCAGAATGGTTACTATCAAAAAGACAACAAATAACAGCTGTTGGTAAGGATGTGGAGAAAAGGGAATGCTTGTGCACTATTGGTGGCAGTACAAATTGGTGCAGCCACTATGGAAAACAGTATGGAGATTCTTCAAAAAATTAAAAATAGAACTACCATAAGATCTAGAAATTCCACATCTTGGTATTGATCCAAAGAAAATGAAAACACTAATTAAAAAAGATATATGCACCCCTATGTGCATATATCAAATGGTTACCAGACTTATTGTGATGATAACTTCATAATGTGTATAAATGTTGAAACACTATGCTGTACACCTGAAACTAATATAATATTGTATGTCAACTATACTTCAATAAAAAAAAAAACAAACAAAAACCCCCAAAGTATGAACTCATTTACATTAAAAGGTGTATAACTATTCAAATAATATTTTATTTGGGGTGAATTGCAGATTGTGTTTTTCAAGGAATTGATCTATTTCATCTAAGTTTTTAGATTCATGTGTGCAATGTTGTTCATATTATATCCTTATTATGTTGATATCTGCAGAGTCTGTATTGATAGTCCCTTGTTTCATTCTAATATTGGTAAGTTGTGTGTTCTCTCTTTTCTTTGTCAATCTTTTTAGAGGTTTGTCAATTTTATTGACCTTTTCAAAGAGTGAGCTCTTTGTTTCGTTTATTTTCTGGTTTCAAATTTATTGATTTTTGCTTTCATCATTATTATTTCATTCTTTCTGTAGGCTTTGGGTTTACATTGCTCTTCTTTTCCTTTGTTCTTGAGGTGGAAGCTTAGATTATTGATTTGCTATTTTTTTCTCATATAATATATGCATTTAGTGCTACAAATTTCCCCCTCATCACTGCTTTAGCTTTGTGCCACAAGTTTTAATATGGAATATTTTCTTTTATTTGCAGTTTACTCTATTTTTATTTCTCTAGAGATTTCCTCTTTGACCCATTGATTATTTAGAAATGCATTGTTCAGTTTCCAAGTATTTACAGTTTTCCCTGTTAATTTTTGGTATTACTTTCTAGTTTTCTTCCATTGTAGTTGAAGAACACAGTCTGTACAATTTCTTTTTCAATTTATTGAGGTTTGATTTACGGACCTGGATATTGTCTATTTTGGTATATGTTATGTAGGCAATTGAAAGGATGTGCATTTTGCTATTGTGTGTTCTGGAAAAGTTGATTAGATTCTGTTGGTTGATGGTGTTATTGAGTTCTTCTATGCCCTTGCTGACTTTCTGTTTAGTTATTCTCTAGTTGTTGAGAGAGGGCTATTGAAGTCTCCAACTGTTGGTTCACACACTGGCCTCTGTACATGGAGGGCAAGGAGAGGTCGAAGAAAGAGGCAGACCACTCCAGATTGGTAGATGACCATTTTAATAAGCAAACAAGCTTATATATAAGGTTTGTCTTGAGTGGCTGCACCTGCCCACCAGAATCATAAAAGTTTATATAGAGGCCTTAAAGGGGTTCGTCATGTATACCATTCAGATGGTCTCTACAACATGTTGCTCTCTCAAGGCTTCGTCCTTGAAAACAGCTACTACCATGGGAATGGTGGGCAGAATGTACATTCCAAGGACAGGGGCGAGAGTAAGGAGCCTTTGATTACCTGAGTCCAGATTGTGGGTCAACTGGTGGTCACGTCCTCTTGATGACATCCTCCAACACTCCACCCCTTGTGACCAACTCTTACTATCTTACATGCCCCCCTCTTCCACAATGTGCCCTGAGTGGTCAGCAAGGGGTTTCATTAGCATGGAGGTTGCATTTTTGGTAGCTATAAGGCTGCATCGGGGGCAGACATCACAGCGATGATATAGGCATATACAAGAGAAAACACAGACTGATAATGATTCCCAAAATAAGTAACAATTTTTTTCACCAATAGCCCCATGATCCAAACCATTGATTTATTAAGTCCCCTAAACTGGGGGTTAGATTATTCAGGGCATTCACTTGTGTCCTCCTGTGATTTAATAAAGATGATACATTAGCAGACTCATCAGGTATGAACACACAACATTCTGTTTGGGTAATGGCACAGGTGCCTCTTTTCAAGGCAGTAATAATGTCCAAGATCATCCTATTTTGGAGGGCAGCTTTTCTAATTGAAGATATTTCAGTGTTCAGTGAAGACAGGCTTTGCCAGCTATCATTTAAGGCTTGTTGGGGGAATTTAGTAAGGGCTTCTATATGTGCTATAATGACTTCCAAGCTAATGGAGGGAAAAGTGATGGCAGCCAGATGATCATATATTTGGAAAATAGAACATTCCCACCTGGCCTTGAGGAGAATGAGGTTGACAGCTTTAGGAACTTGATCTGATTGTGCATTCCATACATGTTGGCCAGGGGAGGCAGCACTGTCTGGCATGAGAAGGTGGACTGGGGGCAGGATATGCCAGACCAGGACCCCCATCTTTTCCCCTCTTTCAACGGTGTGTGTTCCATTCCAAGTATAGTGCATTTCAATAGGTCCAGCTTGCAGCAGGACAAGGGGATCCCAGTGGAAATTGAGTAGTTACCCCTCACCCAGCATTGCAAAGTAACTCATCCATCCTGGTGGGACCTCCCATTACAAATTCCAGTAGATAATGCCTTTTCCAGGCATGTTGGGGCTTGGTATTCTCAGTAGCATAGCATGTTGATCCACAGTTAGAGTCAGGACAATGGCTATTTCCTGACTTCCATAGCTTTACAGTAGTGGGTGTCTTGGTAGAGGTCCCCAGTCTGACAGATAGTTGATCATTCTGGTTGATCATTCAAATGGATTAAAGCCTGGGATAGTACTTTACTCCACCTAGCCATGGTGGTTCTACCTGTTAGTAATTTGCTGCTTTAATATTCCATTTTTCCTTCCTACCAACCATATTGTTTGCGGGTTATAAGGGAGATGGAACTTCCATTCAATGTCATGTTCTTTTGCCCAGTCTTGCACATCATGACCCTTAAAATGTGACCCTCAATCACTGCTTATTTGATAAAGGTATGCATACATTGTACTCCGCTTCTCTGATCCCATAATGGTGGCAGCCTGGTTTGCACAGCAACAGGCAAGTTTCAGTTAGGCCGGACGTGGTGTCCACACAAACCAAGGCATATTTAGACCCCTCATTTGTAGGAAGGGGGCCATACAATCAATTTGCCAATCTCTCACTGGTTGGAAACTCCAATAGATGGCCCCAGACTCCTTTAGTAGTTGCTTTGGGTGTTGTTTGGAACACACAGGCATGCTATTATTGCATTAACAAAGTCACTGTATTTCAAGGGCAATCGGGCATTCTTGACAATATGCCATTCCACTTGGATGCTATGGCGACCACTGTTCCTATGGACCCAATCTGCTGTATCTACTGAAAGACCAGTTGCTGGGGCTTATACCTGGGCTAGGGCATCTGCTTCTTGATTGCTGGCAGGTGTCAGTGCCTTATGAGCCGGGATGTGACAGACAGTGAAGACTGCTTCAGGCTCTTGTAGGTGAACCCAAATGTCTTTTCAAATATCCTGACCCCACAAGGGCTTATTCATGATCATCTACCCCTCAGCTTCCCATTGTCCAAGTCATAGGGTTAATCCCTTTAGAACAGCTCAACTGTCAGTGCAAAGGGTTGATGGCCAGGGCTCATCAGTGATCAGTCAAACCACTCTTGAGTTCAGCCCACTGGCTGCTGCAGTTCATTTCTGTTTGCATCCAGATGGTGTTAGTGTTGGGCTGAATAGTGACTGAAGTTCATGTGGATGGTTGCCCTGAGTAGACCCATCTGTATTCCAGGCATCAGCAGGAATTTCCCCCATTCCCGCTCTGCAGGCCACAGGGGCTGCCACAGGAATATGGGAGGGGTCATTTGGAGACTCTACATGCTCTACAGTGCCTAGTAACACCTGAGTTTCTAGAGAAAGTGGGCTGGCAGACGGGGTGCTCCTCTGCTGCAAATAGACATGACACTCAGTAAAAGTGGGAGTCTGAGCCATGACAGAGGTGGGTCTATGGAACATATTCTCAACCCCCCCCCTTGATAGTAAGAGAAGAACTTCTCTTACTTCATGAGAGGCTTTACTCAGAGAAGTGCTGTGTACACTGCTAGGAGCTGTTGTTCTATGGGGGTATATCAGGTTTCTGCCCCCTTCCAGATCTGGGACCAAAATCCTAGGGGTATTCTCTCTTGTCTCTGCCACAGTGCCCAACTCATACCTTCCAGAGTCACAGACACATCTATCTCAAATGGTAGCCCAGCTTGGGAGATGCCGAGAGCTTTAAATTGCTTCACTAGTATTTTTGCCTTTTCAAAGATGGCTTGTTGCTCTGTTCTCCAGTCCCACATGTGCCCTTCTTCACCAGGTGGTATAAGAGATGGAGGAACTGTGCCAGGTGGGGAATAAAAGTCCTCCAAAACCCCCAAATCCCTACAAAAGCTCACATCTCTTTCACATTCTTAGGGGTTGGATAGATCTTAGATCTTTCACCTTGTCAATCACAGCTTCTGGGACAACACACATATTACCTGACCATATGACTCCTTAAAACTTTACTGCAGGGGCCGGCCCCGTGGCTTAATGGTTAAGTGCATGCGCTCCGCTACTGGCAACCCAGGTTCAGATCCGGGTGCACACAGATGCACCGCTTGTCCGGCCATGCTGAGACGGTGTCCCACATACAGCAACTAGAAGGATGTGCAACTATGACATACAACTATCTACTGGGGCTTTGGGGAGGAAAAGGGAAAAAAAGGAGGAGGATTGGCAATAGATGTTAGCTCAGAGCCAGTCTTCCTCAGCAAAAAGAGGAGGATTGTCATGGATGTTAGCTCAGGGCT
The DNA here is from genome assembly GCF_057802395.1 of Ceratotherium simum simum. Lineage (NCBI taxonomy): Eukaryota > Metazoa > Chordata > Mammalia > Perissodactyla > Rhinocerotidae > Ceratotherium > Ceratotherium simum. The sequence continues at coordinate 71,324,002 of NC_141940.1, forward strand.
GATCTTCCTCACAAAAAAGAAAAACAAAAACTTTACTGCAGTGCCTGGGCCTTGAATTTTCTGTTGGTTTATTGCCCACCATTTCCCTCACAGATGTTTCAGCAGAGTCTGCAGAGTGTCCTGCAGCAGAGGCAAGTCTTCACATGTTAATGGGTGTTAATGGGTGAATGATATTATCATCAATGTAATGGGTCCATTTTACTGATATGGGGAAGGAGAACAGGGATAGATCTTAGGTTACCATCCCATGACATATTGTGAGACTGTGCAGGTAGCCTTGGGGAAGCACTCAAAAGGTCCATTGTTGCCCCTTTCACATGAAGGAAAATTAATCTTGTGACTCAATGGCCAAGAATATACTGAAAAAAGGCATTTGCTCAGTCCAGTACAGCATGGTACACTCCAAGGCCATGGCCAAGGTATCTAAGATGATGGCAATGTTGGGCACAGCTGCATGGATGGGGGTCACTACCTTGTTCAATTCTCAGTAGTCCACAGTCATCCACCATGAGCCATTTGGTTTTTTTACTAGCCATACCATGCTGTTGAAAGCACTATTGACAGGATGTACAATACCCACTTGGTGCAGTTCCTGGATAGTTTCTCCTATTTCCTTATGCCCCTCAGGAAATTTATACTGCTTGACAGTTACCACTCTTTGAAGGGTGGTAGACCAACTTGTTCCCAGTTGGTGTTTCCAGATAGAGGTTTGTAGAGTTTGGCTTTGTAGGATATCAATGCCCAATGTGTTCTCTGGTATTGAAGAGACAAAAACCTTGTATTCTCATGGAGCAGAACACCCAATTTGCAGTGTCAAAGGGACCTTCCTGACTATAAATGTTTGCCCTGCATAACCGTCAACAGCGCTGAGGGGACCAGAAAACTTCTGAGAGTTATTGTGTATTAGAGTACACTCAGCTCCAGTGTCAACCAGAGCCATCACCTTTTGTTTATTTCTAGGGGACCGGCAAATAGTGAGCTCAACATGGGGCCTTTGATTGCCTCCAATGGCCCTTACCTAGAGGTAATCTAGGCCTGCATCCTATACCCAGGGTATGGGAGGAGCAGACAGAGCATCAGGGTTGGTAGAGGCAGGTGGGGCTGGTCTGAACTGTTGTTCAAATTTTAAGGCTTTCCACAGGGTGACAAACACAACATTGGGTTGCTGGTCTATCTTTTCAGGTGGGGTCCTGGCAGCAAGGAGGTCAAATCACATTTGATTCCAGGTTACTTTTATCAGACACTGTACAGCTGATTGGGATAGCCTTTTGGCTTTCTGAGCACCTTCTCTGTCCTGGGTCTTTCCTACAGCCCACACCCATTCCTAGGATTTTTTACTTTCCCCCAGGTGAGCAATGGATTGCCCAACATCATAAATTTCTTGTCCCATGACTGGGCTCAGCATGGATATCAGCATCCCATACCAGGTTCGGGGGCAGACTGGAGTATCTTGGCTTTCATTCCTGCAGTGAATGTGGCCCAATCAGGGCCTTTGAAGACAGGGGCATTGATTGCCTGTCTCATTGCCAACTCCCTAAGAGTTTGTTGTATTTATTCTATAGATATCCAGGGTCCCACATGCCCAGGGAGATCATCATTGGGCCAAGATTCCCTGCAAGCTAGAATAATCCAATCTATAAGGGAGTGAGTACCTTGAACCTCTTGAGTGCCATGCAGGAGTTACCAGAGGGCAGAGTGTGTGGTGATTTTGCTCATTTTCTCTGCCTCCTGCCCAGTTAGAGAAATGACACCACCCCTCCCCAATCCCATAGCTGCACTAACTGTACCTGGATACATTCCCTGGCCTTTTGCTGGAACTTGGCAGCTATATCAACAAGCTCAGTGTGAGTATATTATTTCATCGTGAACATTCCCTGTATTGGGGGCTGCCCTGCTAGCTGAGGTTGTTTTTGCTGTGCTTTTGCTTTCCTTTGTATTAGGGATCAGATGGCATGGGACATTTCATCCATTTCACTGTCAATCACTACAACATCCTCCTCTTCACACTCCTCACTTTCCCAAGGATTCTACTTCTTAGCATCCCATTTCAGGCTGTGTGATAAGCACTTGGATCTTAATCCACAGCAGTTTTTGCCCTCCTATCTTTTAAAATGGCATGCGAAAGTCTCCAACTTAGTATCCTGCCCTCCTGCCTTGTCTGCCAGCCCTGAAGCTAGCAGGGCAGTGGACAACTGCACATCCTTTAGCCTCAGCTCTTCTTCCAACTCTCTAACTCAAGCTTCAACCTCTGGTTGGGTGTTTGCATCCAGGCAAACTGCCCACAGTAGAGGCCAGCCCACTGCGGAAGCCATACATTTTACTTCTTGGCTGCAGTGCACTATGTGCAGTCCTCAAAAAGACAAATCAAACAAGCCAGAGTTTTGGGGGCATCCCTATACTTATGTGGCAGTCCACAAACATCTATCATAAGGGCCACCCCTCCTCATGTAAAGGTTGATGGCTAACTCAAGATTTCCCCTGCAAATGCCTTTCTCCCAAGACTCACTTCTCTGGTCTCCTGGCTGGCTCACCAATTGTTGGTTTGCAAACTGGCTCCCCTACATGGAGAGCAAGAAGAGACCAAACAAAAGCAGACCACTCCAGATTGGCAGTTTTAATAAGGAAGGGGACTTACATACAAGGTTTGGGTGGCTGCAAGATGAGTAGATGTTTGAACTCGCCTACCAGGGTCTTAAAAGTTTATATGGAAGCCTTAACTGGGTTCAGTCACATATACCATCCAGATGGTCCGAACAACACATTGCTTTCTCAAGGCTGTGTCCTTGAAAATGGCACCCACTGTGGGAACGGTAGGCAGAAGGTACATTCCAAGAACAGTGGAGGGGGTGAGGGGCCTCTAATTGCCCAGGTCCAGCTCGCTGGTCAACTGGCAGTCATGTCCTCTTGATTACCTCTTCCAACAGCAAGTATAATTATGGATTTATTTATTTCTTTTTCAATTATATCAGTTTTTGCTTCACATGTTTTGCACCTCTTCTGTTTGGTGCACATTCATTTAAAATTGTTATATCTTCTTGGTAGATTAACTTATTATTGTAAAATGTCCCTCCAGTAATCTTCTTTGTTCTGAAATATACTTTATCGGATGTTAATATAGCTACCCCTGCTTTCTTTTTATTAGTGTTTACTTATGTCTGTCTCGTTTCTTTTTCTTTCAACCTGCCTGTATCATTATATTTGAAATAGTTTCTTGTAAACAGCATATAGTTGGATCATGTATTTTAATCCACTCTGCCAATCTCAGTCTTTTAATTGGTGTATTTTGATAATTTAGATTTCTTATAATTTTTGATATGTTAGAGCTTAAATCAGCTTTCTGTGTGTTCTCTTTCTTTTTGTTTGTCTTTTCCTGTTTGGGTTACTTGAACATATTTGTAGAGTTCCATTTTGATTTATTTATAGTGTTTTGGCATGTGTCTCTTTGTATAGCTTTTTTAGTGGTTGCTCTTGGTATTATATTACACGTACATAACTATAAAGTCTATTTTATTTGATATTTTACAGTTTCAGGAAGGTGGAGAAACCTTGCCTCACTTTACTTCCTTTTACCACTTAAATGTGTACCTCCCATTTAAAATATAATTGTTTAAATATTTCTTCTACATACATTTAGAACCACATCAGACAGTGTTGGAATTTTTGCTTCCACCATTAAACATAATTTAGAAGAGTCAAGAGAGAGGGAAAGTATATTAGGTTTACCCATATTTTTGCCTACCATGCCTTTTTTTCCTTCCTTATGTTCCAAACTCCCTTCTTTTCTAATTTCCTTTTGTGTAGAGGACTTCCCTTAGCCATTCTTTTAGAGTTGGTCTGATGATGAAAAATTCTATTCTATTTTCTTCATCTGAGGATGTCTTGATTTCCCTTTCATTCCTGAAGAATATTTTTGCTGGATATAGGTTTTCTGTATTGACTATTTTTTTAGCACTTGAAAAATGTACCACTTTATTCTGGTCACCATAGTTTCAGATGAGAAATGGTGTTCATGTGAATTGTTTTTCCTTTATAGGTAAGGTCTCTCACTCATTGATTTCAAGATTTTTATCATCATTTTATTTACCTTTAGTCCTCAGATGTTTAACTATAATTCATCTTGTTGTGGACTTCAACAAAGTCCTGCATAGGTGTTGATCATATTCTTGAATTTGTAGATTGGATCTTTTCCCAAATTTATGAAAATTTTGTAATTTCTTTAATTACTTTTTCAGCCCTATGCTCTCTCTCCTCTCCTTCCAGTACTCTGGTTAACACAATTGTTAGATATTGTGTCTCACTGGTGTCTGAGGATCTATTCCTTTTTTCAAAAAATTATTTTATTGAGGTCATATTGGCTTATAACATTGTGTAATTTTCAGGTGTACATTATTATATTTCAGTTTCTGTGTAGACTGTGTCATGTTCACCACCAATAGTCTAGTTTTTATCCATCATCACACGTATGTGCTCCTTTATCTCTTTCACCCTCCCTGCACCCCCTTCTCCTCTGATAACTACTGATCAGTTCTCCTTATCTATGTGTTTGTTTGTTTATCTTCCACATATGAGTGAAATAATATGGTATTTCTCTTTCTCTGTCTGACTTATTTCGCTTAGCATAATACCCTCAAGGTCCATCCATGTCATCGCAAATGGCACGATTTTGTCTATTTATGGCTGAGTAGTATTCCATTGTATATATATACCACATCTTTATCCATTCATCTGTTGTTGGACACTTGGCTTGCTTCCACATCTTGGCTATTATGAATAATGTTGTGATATACGTAGGAGTGCATATATCTTTTTGAATTGTTGATTTCATCTTCTTTGGATAAATACCAGGTAGTGGAATAGGTGGATCATATGGTATTTCTATTTTTAATTTTTTGAGAGATCTCCATACTGTTTTCTATAGTGGATGTACCAGTTTGCATTCACATCAGCAGTGTATGAGGGTTCCCTTTTCTCCACATCCTCTCCAACACTTGTTATTTCTGGTCTTGTTAATTATACCTATTCTGAAGGGTGTGAGGTGATATCTCTTTGTAGTTTTGATTTACATTTCCCTAATAATTAGTGATGTTGAACGTTTTTTCATGTGCCTGTTGGCTATCTGTATATCTTCTTTGGAAAAATGTCTGTTCATATACTCTGCCATTTTTTTTTTTTTAAAGATTTTATTTATTTTATTTTTCCCCCCAAAGCCCCAGTGGATAGTTGTATGCCGTAGCTGCACATCCTTCTAGTTGCTGTATGCGGGACTCGGCCTCAGGATGAACGGAGAAGTGGTGCCTCGATGCGCACCCGGGATCCGAACCCGGGCCACCAGCATCGCAGCGCGCGCACTTAACCACCAAGCCACAGGGCCGGCCCTACTCTGCCATTTTTTGATTGGCTTTTTTTGTTGTTGAGTTGTATGAGTTATTTATATATATATGTATTATTTATTTATATATTTTGGAAATTAACCCCTTGTTAGATATATGATTTGCAAATTTTTCTCTCAATTGGTGGGTTGTCTTTTTGTTTTGTTAATGGTTTCCTTTGCTGTGCAGAAGCTTTTTAGTCTGATATAGTCCCATTTGTTTATTTTTTCGTTTATTTCACTTGCTTGGGTAGACATGGTATTTGAAAAGATGCTGCTAAGACTGATGTCAAAGAGTGTACTGCCTATATTTTATTCTAGGATTTTTACGGTTTCAGGTCTTACATTCAAGTCTTTAATCCATTTTGAGTAAGTTTTTGTGTATGGCATAAGGTAACAGTCTACTTTCATTCTTTTTCTCATGGTTGTCCTGTTTTCCGAAAACCATTTATTGAAGAGATTTTCCTTTCTCCATTGTATGTTCTTAGCTCCTTTGTCAAAGATTAGCTGTTTATAGATGTGTGGTTTTGTTTTTGGGAACTCAATTCCGTTCCATTGATCTGTATGTCTGCTTTTGTGCCAGTACCATGCTCTTTTGGTTATTATAGCTTTGTAGTATATTTTGAATTCAGGGAGTGTGATGCCTCCAGCTTTGTTCTTTTTTCTCAGTATTGTTTTGGCTGTTTGGAGTCTTTTGTTGTTCCATGTAAATTTTAGGATTCTTTGTTCTATTTCCGTGAAGAACATCATTGCAATTCTTATGGGGATTACATTGAATCTGTAGATTGCTTTAGGTAATATGGACATTTTAACTATGTTTATTCTTCCAATCCATGGGTATGGAATATCTTTCCATTTCTTTATCTCTTCTTTGATTGCTTTCAATAATGTCTTATATTTTTCATTGTATAGGTCTTTCACCTTCTTGGTTAAATTTATTCCTAGATATTTTATTCTTTTTGTTGTGATTGTAAATGGGATTGTGTTCTTGATTTCTCTTTCAGCTACTTTGTTATTAGTGTATAGAAATGCAACTGATTTTTCCATGTTGATTTTGTACCTTGCAACTTTACTGTATTTGTTTATTATTTCTAATAAGCTTTTTGGATTCTTTAGGGTTTTCTATATGTAGAATCATGTCATCTGCAAATAGTAACAGTTTTACTTCTTCCTTTCCAATTTGGATCCCTTTTATTTCTTTTTATTGCCTAATTGCTCTGGCTAAAACTTCTGGTACTATGTAGAATAAGAGTGGTAAGAGTGGGCCTCCTTGTCTTGTTCCTGTTCTCAGAGGAATACTTTCAGTTTTTCACCAGTGAGTATGATGTTGGGTGTCGGTTTGTCATATATGGCCTTTATTATGTTGAGATACTTTCCTTCTATACCCATTTTATTGAGAGATTTTATCATAAATGGATGTTGGATCTTGTCAAATACTTTCTCTGCATCTATTGAGATAATCATGTGATTTTAACCCTTCATTTTGTTAATGTGTTGTATCTCATTGATTGATTTGTGGATTTATTCCAGGGATCCCTGCATCCCTGGAATAAATCTCACTTGGTTGCGTTGTATGATCCTTTTAATGTATTATATTTGATTTGCTAATATTTTGTTGAGGATTTTTGCATCTATGTTCATCAATAATATTGGCCTGTAATTTTCCTTTTTTTGTGTTGTCCTTGTCTGATTTTGGTATCAGGGTAATGTTGGCCTCATAAAAAGAGGTAGGAAGTGTCATGTCCTCTTTAATTTTTCAGAGTAGTTTGAGAAGGATAGGTATTAGATCTTTGAATGTTTGGTAGAATTCACCAGAGAAGCTTTATCGTCCTGGACTTTTGTTTTTTGGGAGGTTTTTGATTACTGTTTCAATCTCTTTACTTGTGATTGGTGTATTCAGATCCTATATATCTTCTTGATAAAATTTTAGGAGGTTGTATGATTCTAAGAATTTATCCATTTCTTCTAGGTTCTCCAATTTGTTGGTGTATAGCTTTTCATAGTGTGGGGGATCAGAATTGGCCACCCAAACAGGTGGCTCTTTGCCTTGGCTTGATTATTTTTAAGAATAAAAGACTCTGAAAGAAACTTTGTCTTCCCCCTAACTGCCTAAAAGAATTTAAAATAAAAGGCCTGTCCCCAGGCTGGGCCATCAAGATAGATAACTCTGGGTATCGGTAGACTGTGAGGGTCCTTGCTAAGCCCATTCTTATCAAAGTTGTGTTTACCAAACATTTGTTTTTCCATTTACAAGTGAAATGCCTTCCTCCTCTTTGGAGTCCCAAACCACTAACCCTCGATACCCTCCTTTGCCTTTAGCTGAAGATGCTATTTAAGATGACAACCTGAGGCAGATGGCTGAGTTACCCAGTTTCCTGGGTCTCTCCCAAGTATACATATTATAAAGCTTTGTTTTATTTTCTCCTGTTATTCTGTATCATATCATTATTTTATTGATGTTTTAATGGTTTCTAACATCGTGAAATTTTTGGGTTGTACATTTTTGTTTGTCCATCACCATATATATGACTCCCTTCACCTCTTGTGCCCACCCCCCACCCCCACTGCCCCTGGTAAACACGGTCCAGTTTTCTCTGTCCATGTGTTGGTTTATATTCCACATATGAGTGAGATCATACAGTGTTTGTCTTTCTCTTTCTGGCTTATTTCACTTAACATAATACGCTCCAGGCCCATCCATGTTGTTGCAAATGGGACGATTTTGTCTTTTTTTATGGCTGAGTAGTATTCCATTGTATATATATACCATATTTTCTTGATCCAATCGTCAGTCGAGGGACACTTAGGTTGCTTCCACTTCTTGGCTATAGTGAATAATGCTGCAATGAACATAGGGGTGCATAAGCCTCTTTGGATTGTTGATTTCAGGTTCGTTGGATAGATTCCCAGTAGTGGGATGGCTGGATCATAGGGCATCTCTATTTTTAATTCTTTGAGGAATCTCCATACCGTTTTCCATAGAGGCTGCACCAATTTGCATTCCCACCAGCTGTGTATGAGGGTTCCTGTTTCTCCACATCCTCTCCAACATTTGTTGTTTTTTGTCTTGGTGATTATAGCCATTCTAATGGGTGTGAGGTGGTATCTTAGTGTTGTTTTGATTTGCATTTCCCTGATGATTAGTGATGTTGAGCATCTTTTCATGTGCCTATTGACCATCAGTATATCTTCCTTGGAGAAGTGTCTCTTCATTTCCTCTGCCCATTTTTTGATTGGGTTGTTTGTTTTTTTGTTGTTCAGTTGTGTGAGTTCTTTATATATTATGGAGATCAACCCCTTTTCAGATGTATGTTTTGCAAATATTCTCTCCCAGCTGGTTGGTTGTCTGTTCATCTTGATTCTGGTTTCATTAGTCTTATAAAAGCTCTTTAATCTGATAAAGACCCACTTGTTTATTTTTTCTTTAGTTTCCCTAGTCTGGGTAGGCATGTCATCCAAAAAGATTCCTTTAAAACCAATGTCAAACAGTGTGTTGCCTATATTTTCTTCTATGAGTTTTATAGTTTCAGTTCTCACCTTCAGGTCTTTGATCCATTTTGAGTTAATTTTTGTGAATGGCGATAGCACATGGTCCACTTTCATTCTTTTGCATGTGGCTCTCCAGTTTTCCCAACACCATTTATGAAGAGACTTTCCTTTCTCCATTGCATGATCTTAGCACCTTTGTCGAAAATTAGCTGTCCGTATATGTGTGGTTTTATTTCTGGGCTTTCAATTCTGTTCCATTGATCTGTGTGTCTGTTTTTGTACCAGTACCATGCTGTTTTGATTACTATTGCTTTGTAGTATGTTTTGAAGTCAGGGATTGTGATGCCTCCTGCTTTGTTCTTTTTCTTTAGGATTTCTTTAGCTATTCGGGGTCTTTTGTTGCCTCATATAAATTTTAGTATTCTTTTTTCTGTTTCTGTGCAGAATGTCATTGGGATTCTGATTGGGATTGCATTGAATCCGTAGATTGCTTTAGGTAATATAGACATTTTAACTATGTTTATTCTTCCAATCCACGTGCATGGGATATCTTTCCATTTCTTTATGTCATCATGGATTTCTTTCAATAATGTCTTGTAGTTTTCATTGTAGAGATCCTTCACCTCCTTGGTAAGATTTATTCCTAGGTATTTTATTCTTTTTGATGCAATTGTAAATGGTATTATCTTTTTGAGCTCTCTTTCTGTTAGTTCATTATTAGCATACAGAAATGCAACTGATTTTTGTAGATTGATTTTGTACCCTGCAACTTTGCTGTAGTTTTTGATTGTTTCTAATAGTTTTCCAACAGATTCTTTAGGGTTTTCTATATATACAATCATGTCATCTGCAAATAGTGAGAGTTTCACTTCTTCGTTACCTATTTGGATTCCTTTTATTCCTTTTTCTTGCCTAATTGCTCTGGCCAAAACCTCCTGTAATATGTTGAACAGGAGTGGTGAGATTGGGCAGCCCTGCCTTGTTCCTGTTCTCAGAGGAATGGCTTTCAGACTTTCCCCGTTGAGTATGATGTTGGCTGTGGGTTTGTCATATATGGCCTTTATTATGTTGAGGTATTTTCCTTCTATTCCCATTTTATTGAGAGTTTTTATCATAAATGGATGTTGTATCTTGTCAAATGCCTTCTCTGCGTCTATTCAGATGATCATGTGGTTTTTATTCTTTGTTTTGTTGATGTGATGTATCAGGTTGATTGATTTGCGGATGTTGAACGATCCCTGCTTCCCTGGTATAAATCCCACTTGATCATGGTGTATGATCTTTTTAATGTATTGTTGTATTCGGTTTGCCAATATTTTGTTGAGGATTTTTACATCAATGTTCATCAGCGATATTGGCCTGTAATTTTCTTTCTTTGTATTGTCTTTGCCTGGTTTTGGTATCAGGGTGATGTTGGCCTCGTAGAATGATTTAGGAAGTGTTCCATCTTCCTCTATTTTTTGGAATAGTTTGAGAAGGATGGGTATTAAACCTTCTTTGAATGTTTGGTAAAAATCACTGGAGAAGCCATCTGGTCCTGGACTTTTATATTTTGGGAGGTTTTTGATTACTATTTCAATCTCTTTACTTGTTATTGGTCTATTCAGATTCTCCATTTCTTCTTGGTTCAATTTTGGGAGGTTGTATATTTCTAAGAATGTATCCATTTCTTCTAGATTGTCCAATTTGTTGGCATATAATTTCTCATAGTATTCTCTTATAATCCTCTGTATTTCCGTGGTATCTGTTGTAATTTCTCCTCTTTCATTTCTAATTTTATTTACTTGAGCCTTTTCTCTTTTTTTCTTAGTAAGCCTGGCTAAGGGTTTGTCAATTTTTTTTATCTTCTCCAAGAACCAACTCTTTGTTTCATTAATCCTTTCCACTGTTTTTTTGGTCTCAATTTCATTTATTTCTGCTCTGATTTTTATTATTTCTCTCCTACTGCTGGCTTTGGGCTTTGTTTGTTCTTCTTTTTCTAGTTCTGTTAGGTGTAATTTAAGGTTGCCTATTAGGGCTTTTTCTTGTTTGTTAAGGTGGGCTTGTATCGCTATGAGTTTCCCTCTCAGGACTGCTTTTGCTGCATCCCATATGATTTGATATGGCATATTATCATTTTCGTTTGTTTCCAGATAATTTTTGATTTCTCCTTTAATTTCATCAATGATCCATTGGTTGTTCAGTAGCATGTTGTTTAATCTCCACATTTTTGTCACTTTCCCAGTGTTTTTTTCATGGTTCATTTCCAGTTTCATAGCCTTATGGTCTGAAAAGATGCTTGTTATGATTTCAATCTTCTTAAATTTATTGAGGTTTGCTTTGTTTCCCAACATATGGTCTATCCTAGAGAATGTTCCATGCGCGCTTGAGAAGAATGTGTAGTCAGCTGTTTTTGGATGGAGTGCTCTGTATATGTCTACTAGGTCCATCTCGTCCAGTTTTTCATTTAAGTTTACTATTTCTTTATTGACTTTTTGTCTGGATGATCTATCCATTGTTTTAAGTGGGGTGTTAAGATCCTCAACTATTATTGTGTTGTTGTTGATGTCTCCTTTTAGGTTTTTTAATAGTTGTTTTATGTACATTGGTGCTCCTATGTTGGGTGCATATATATTTATAAGTGATACGTCTTCTTGATGGAGTGTCCCTTTTATCATTATATATTTCCCTTCTTTGTCTTTCTTAACCTGTTTTATCTTGAAGTCTACTTTGTCTGATATGAGTATGGCAACACCTGCTTTCTTTTGTTTGCCATTAGCTTGGAGTATTGTCTTCCATCCTTTCACTCTGAGCCTGTGCTTGTATTTAGTGCTAAGATGTGTTTTCTGAAGGCAGCATATTGTTGGGTCTTGCTTTTTAATCCATCCTGCCACTCTGTATCTTTTGATTGGAGAGTTCAATCCATTTACATTTAGGGTAATTATTGATATATGAGGGCTTAATGTTGCTGTTTTGTCACCTATTTTCTGGTTCTTTTGCATTTCCTCTGTTTCTTGTCCCATTTGTTTCGGACTGCCAATTCAGTTTGGTTGTTCTGTCTTATGACTCTTCTAGTTTTCTCTTTGTTTATCATATGTGGTTTTGTTTTGATTATTTGTTTAGTGATTGCCTTGAGGTTTGGGCAAAAAACCTTGTGTATGAGATAGTCCATTATCTGATGGCCTCCTATTTCCTTATACTAAGTCAATTCAATCACATTCCTCTTCCGCTTCTAAGTTGTTCTTGTTATACCTTATTCTATCTTGTGTTGTGGCTGTGTGTTTACAGTGATGAGGTTAAATTTATTTTTGGTGAGCTTCTTCCTTTGATCTTTGAATTTAGTATTTAAGTGGTTGCTAACCTATTCCGGTAAAGATCTACTATTTTTCTGAGTTTGTCTACCTACTTTTCTCCTTTCTCCAAGCTTTGTGTTCCCTTTCTCTTCTTTTTTCAGGCCTGAGGGCCTTCTTGAGTATTTCTTGAAGTGGGGGTCTCGTGGCCATGAACCCCCTTAGCTTTTGTTTATCTGAGAGAGTTACTATTTCTCCATCATATTTGAAGGATATTTTTGCTGGATAGAGTATTCTTGGCTGAAAGTTTTTGTCTTTCAGTATTTTGAATATATCATTCCAGTCTCTTCTAGCCTGAAAAGTTTCTGTTGAGAAATCCGCTGAGAGCCTGATGGGAGTTCCTTTGTACGTTATTTTTTGTTTTTGTCTAGCTGCCCTTAATATTGTTTCTTTGTCGTTGACCCTGGCTAGCCTTACCACTAGGTGTCGTGGTGAAGGCCTTTGTCTGTTAATATATATAGGTGTCCTGTTGGCTTCGCTTACTGGTATTTCCTGCTCCTTCCCCAGATTTGGGAAATTCTCAGCTATTATTTCCTTGAATAGGCTCTCTGTTCCTCTTTCCCTCTCCTCTCCCTCAGGAATACCTATAATTCTTATGTTACATTTTCTAATAGAGTCAGATATTTCGAATACCTATAATTCTTATGTTACATTTTCTAATAGAGTCAGATATTTCTCGGAGTCTTTCTTCATTTCTTTTTAGTCTTAGTTCTCTCTCTTCTTCCATCTGGAGTATATCTGTATTCTTATCCTCTAAAGTACTAATTCTTTCCTCCATATTGTCAGCTCTGTTCTTTAAAGATTCCAGACTCTCCTTTATCTCCTCCATTGTGTTCTTCATCTCCATCAGCACTGATTGGTTTTTCTTTATGATTTCAATCTCTTTTTTGAAGAAACTCCTAATCTCATTGAATTGTTTGTCTGTGTTGTCTCGTGTTTCGTTGAGTGTTTTTATGATAGCTATTTTGAAATCTCTGTCATTTAGTTTATGGATTTCTGTGTCTTCGGGGTTGATTTCTGGGTGCTTGTAATTTTGTTTCTGGTCTGGTGATTTCATATATTTTTGCATTGTGGTTCCTGTGTTGGTCTTGTTTTTCCTCATCCTGGAAGTCTCTGGTTGCAATTTCCACCTGCCGCCACTGTCTGGTGGTGAACGGCTGTGTAGTCTAAGCCCCCGCGCTCTGCCCCAGTTTTTCTGCTGCGATCTGCAGTTTTGTTTTTTGTTTTTTGTTTTTTTACCGCTGCGATCCACGGGTCCGGTCGTTTGATCAGGTCTGCCGCGGATCACTTGGTCTGGTCTGTCGCAGATCTCTTGGTCTGGTCTTCTGCGGATCGCTATGTCTGGTCTGGTTGGTTGAGCTGCAGGGTCCGGTTTGCGGGGAGGGGGAGCTCCCTTTTGCCCTCTGGGTCCCTGATGTGGGATGCTTCTCGTTTGCCCCTCTTTATCCGCTCTCTGGGGTGCTCAGATGTTGATTGTAGCCCTGTGGCTCTTCTGAGTCCTCTGTGTGGGAGTTTCCCACTGGCTGAGAGAGCCCGAAGAGCTACAGTTTCCCCACCGAGGGCCGCCCCTCCCCCCTCTCTGGGAGCCTCGCGGACCGGGATCGCTGATCTGATGGGGAGGGAGAGGAGTTCTCCTTACCTCTCCCCACTTCCTCCGGGGGCCCAGCACGTTCCTCTCTCAGATGTGCGGCAGTGTGGATCTTTCCACTCTAGCTTTTCAGTGCCTGGGATTCCGTTGTTGGTCTGTGACTGTTCCTTTTGTTGTATCTTGTCGGGGGAAGAGTTCACGGGAAAGCTCACTCCGCCATGATGCTGACGTCACTCCTGTATCATGTCATTTTAATTCATAGCCCAGCCAGAAGGACGCAGAGTGGGTAGAGCTTATGTCTTCTTCCCCTACAATAGTTTTCTCTTATAATCCTTTGTATTTTTGTGATGTACGTTGTAATTTCTCCTCTTTCATAAACAATATTACACTATACCTAAAAGAACTAGAAAAAGAAGAACAAACAAAGCCCAAAGTCAGTAGAAAGAAGGAAATAATAAAAATCAGAGGGGCCAGCCTGGTGGCATAGTTGTTAAGTTCACATGCTCTGTTTCACTGGCCCAGGGTTCCCAGGTTTGGATCCTGGGTGCAGACCTACACACTGCTCATCAAGCCATGCTGTGGCAGCATCTCATATACAAAATAGAGGAAGATTGGCACAGCTGTTAGCTCAGAGACCATCTTCCTCAAGCAGAAAGAAAAGATTGGCAACAGATGTTAGCTTAGGGCCAATCTTCCTCACCAAACAAACAAAAAATCAGACCAGAAATAAATGAAATAGATTAAAAAAAAAAAACATAGAAAGGATCAATGAAACTGAGAGCTAGTTCTTTGAGAAGATGAGCAAAATTGACAAATCTTTAGCCAGACTCACCAAGAAGAAAAAAAGAGAAGACTCAAATAAATAAAATCAGAAATGTCATCTTATTTTTTTCTGGCTGTTTTGTAGGTCCCTTGTTCATTTTCTCCTCTCGCTGTCTTCCTCTGTGAATTGATGATTTTCTGTAGTGGTTTGCTTTGATTCCCATCTCTTTATCTTTTGTGAATCTACTGTAGGTTTTTGGCTTGTGGTTACATTGAAGGATATGTAAAACATCTTATAGATATTACAATCTATTTTACACTGATTATATCTTAACTTTGATCACATATGAAAACTCTACCTTTTTATTTCCCTGTTTTGTTTTTGATGTCACATTTTACTTCTTTTCATATTGTTTATTCATTTACAAATTATTGTAGCTAAAGTTATTTTAATACGCTTGTCCTTCAACCTTTTAATACAGTCATGTGCTACATAATGATGTTTTGGTCAATGACTGACTGAATATATGATGGTGGTCCCATAAGATTAGTACCATATAACCTAGGTGTGTAGTAGGCTACACCATCTAGGTTTGTGTAAGCACACTCTATAATGTTTGTGCAATGATGAAATCACCTAACAATGCATTTCTCAGAACATATCCGCATTGGTAAGCAACACATGACTGTAGAGTTAAATGGTTAACACACCACCATATTACAGGATTAGAGTATTCTAAATCTGACTATACACTTACCTTTACCAGTGTATTGCATATTTTTACATGTTTTCATGTCACTAATTAGCATCCTTTCATTTCATCTTGAAAAACTTCTTTCAGCATTTCTTGTAAGGCTGGTCTAGTGGTGAGGAATTCCCTCAGCTTTTGTTTGTCTGGGAAAGTCTTTATTTCTGCTTCATGTCTGAAGGGTAACTTTTCTGGATAAAGTATCTTTGGTTGCAGTTTTTGTTCTTTCAGCACTTTGTATATATTATCGCATTCTATCCTGGCCTGTGATGTTTCTGCTGACAAATCTGTTGAAAGCCTTATAGGCGTTCCCTTGTAGGTGACAATCTTTTTTTTATTGCTACATTTTACACTCTCTTTTTCTTTGATTTTTAACAGTTTTATTATAATGTGTCCTGGAAAGGATCTCTTTATGTTTAGTAAGTTTAGTTTTTTTGGTGAAGTGGTGCAATCTTTTGATTGTCTTTTTTCATTTAAGTTGAGAATTTCCTTGTTCTTGATATGACATTTGATTTTTGAGTGAAATTTGGATATTTTGTGTGTTATGAGAGTATGGATCTTTTTTTTTACAACTTTATTGAGATATAATTCACATACCATATAATTTAGAAATTTACCATGTTCAGTTCAATGATTTTTAGTATATCTGTAGATTTGTGCAACCATCACCACAATCAACTTTAGAACATTTTCATCATCCCAAAAGAAAACTCATACCATTTAGCTTTCACCATTCAATCCCTGTCCCTAACCCTAGGCAAACACTAATCTATTTTCTGTCTCTATAGATTTTTTTCATTCTGGACATTTAATATAATTGGAGTCATACAATATATCCAGCAAAACTTTCTTTCAAAAATGAAAGCAAAATAAGGATATTCCTAGATAAAAATGGATTGAATTATTTGCTAGCACACCCACATTTTAAATACTAAAGGAAGTTCTTCAGGATGAAGGAAAAAGACCCCAGATAGTAATTTGAATCCACATGTAAAAACAAAGGCCACTGCTAAAGATAATTATATAATTATAAAAGATAATATAAATGCACATTTCTTCTCTGAAGTGAATGAAAATGGAACAATATAAAACAATATGTTTATAATTATATTGTCAAATCTATAACATATAAAACTATAATATATTTGTCAATAACAGCACAAAGGAGATGGGTAGGAATAAAGCTATATTGTCTAAGAAAATGGATCTTATTTAAATCTCTTTTGGCTTACTCTCTCTCACCACAACTCCAGCAGAAGGGTGGATGCAGCCTTATTTTTGTCAAGTGGAGTTAGAAGTCCAGTTTCCCGCTCAATCTCCATTTACACCTGAGGTGCATGGGCTTCTTATTATTGCTGAGCGGACGTGGAGTTTCTGGTTCCCCACTATGCTTTCACTGATGCCTCCTTGGCTGAGATGGGTAGGAGTGATATCTGCTGATATCACTGGGCATGAGAGGTTTGTTTACTGCTCAGCAATTTTGAAAGCCAGTCTCTCCCTTGGCATCTGCTGCTACCAGCTAAACAGGAAAGAAGAGGGACACTTAATTATTACCAAGTGGGGGTAGAAGTCCAGTCTCCCCTTGTGATCTACACTGACACCATGTGGAAGGGGTGACTCATTACCCCTTCTACCCTGTGTGGAGAGTATAAAAGTTTAGGCTTCCTACTTGGCCTATATACTTTGGAGTAGAATTTCTGGGCGAAATTGTAACTGTAAGTTTAACTGTCTGAGGAACAGCAAGACTACTTTCCCAAGTGCTATACCATTTTATCTTCCCACCAGCAGTGTATGGAGGTTCAGATTTTTATATCCTCATCAAAACTTGTTATTAACCATCTTTTTTGAGTATAGTTATCCTGGTGAGTGTGAAGTGACATCTCACTGTGGTTTTCATTACCTATGTTTTTAAATTATATCCATCCAAAGGTATTAAGTGGTATCTTATTGTAGTTTTGATTTGCATTTCCTTAATTCCTCATGATCTGAGCATCTTTTTGTGAACATATTGGCCATTTGTGTATCTTCTTTAGAGAACTATCTATTCAAACTCTTTGCCTACTTTTAAATGGATATATTTGTCTTTTTTTAATTGAGTTCTAAATATTCTATATATATTCTGGATTACAAATCACTTATCAGACTTACGACTGCAAATATTTTCTCTCATTCTATGAGTTTTCTTTTTCTTGTTAGTATCATTTGAAGTACGAAACAAAAATTTTCTGTCATAAACCATACTCTTGGTTACTATAGCTTTGCAGTAAGATTTGAAATCAGGAAGTGTGAGCCCTCCAAATTTGTTCTTTTTCAAGACTGTTTTGGCTATTCAGTTGGCCTTGAGATTCCATATAAATTTTAAGATGGATTTTTCTATTTCTGCAAAAAGCGTCATTGGGATTTTGATAGTGATTGCATTGAATCTGTAGATCATTTTGTGTAGTATTGCTATGTTAACAATATTAAATATTCTGATTCATGAATTTTGGGTGTAGTTACATTTTCCCCAGATTTATTGAGATAAAATTGACATATAACATTGTATAAATTTAAGGTGTACAATGTGATTATTTGATACACGTATATGTTGTGTAATGTTTACCAGAATAAAGTTAGTTAACACATCCTTCACCTCATATAATTACCATTTTGTTGCTGTTGTTGTTATGGTGAGAACATTTAAGATTTACTCTCTTAGCAACTTTTACGTATACAGTACAGTATTGTTAAGTGTAGTTATCATGCTGTACATTAGGTCCCAGAACTTATTTCTCTTAAAACTGAAAGTGTGTACTCTTTGTATTTGCATTTATTTATGTATTCTTTAATTTCTTTCAGCAACATTTTGTAGTTTTCAATATTGAAGTCTTCTGCCTCTTTGGTTACATTTCTTTCTAAGTATTTTATTCTTTTTGATGCTCTTGTAAGTGGAATCATTTTCTTAATTTCCTTTTCAGATTGTAAATTTTTAGTGTATAGAAGTGTAACCAATTTTTGTGGGTTGATCTCTTATTTCGCAACTTTTGCTGAATTTGTTTGTTAGATTTGTGTTTGTTTGTGTGTGTAATATTTAGGGTTTCAGCATATAAAATAATATCATTTATGAACAGAAATAATTTAACTTCTTTCTTTCCCATTGGATACTTTCATTTCTTGTTCTTGCTTAATTGCTCTGGCTAGAACTTCCAATATTATGTTGAATAGAGGTGCCAAAGTGGACATACTTATCTTGTTCCTGATCTTAGAGGAGAAGCTTTTAGTCTTGCACCATTTAATATGATGTTAGCTGTGGGTTTTACATAAATGGCAATTATGCTAAGTTTCCTTTTATTCCCAGGTAGTTGAGTATTTTTATCATGAAATGGTGTTGAATTTTGTCTAATGCTCTTTCTACAGCAAATGGGATAATCATGTATTTTTTCCCCTTCATTTTGTTTATATGGTGTATAATGTTGACATATTTTCATATGCTAAACCATGCTTGCATTCTAGGAATTAATTCCACTTGGTCATGGTGTATAATCATGTTAACATGCTGCTGGATTAGGTTAGCTAGTATTTTGTTGAGGATTTTTGCATCAATATTTATATAGGATATTGATCTGTAGTTTTTTTTTTTCTTATAATGTCTTTGACTAACTTTGGTCTCAGGGTAATGCTGGCCTCATAGAATGATTTAGGAAGTGTTCCCTCCTCTTCAGTTTTTTGGAAGAGGTTGAGAAAGATTGGTATAATTCTTTAAATGTTTGGTAGAATTCTCCAGTGAAGCGTGTGATACTGGGCTTTTTTTTTGTTGGAAGGTTTTTGGTTACTGATTCAATATCCTTACTTGTTATAGGTGTATTCGGATTTTCTATTTCTTTATGATTCAATCTTGGAAGGTTATGTGTTTCTACAAATGTGTCCATTTCACCTAATTTATCCAATTTGTTGGAGTACAATTGTTCATAGTCTTCTTTTACAATCATTTTTTTTCTGCAAAATCAGTAAAAATGTCTTCACTTCATTTCTCTCACTTTGTTGATATTCTCATTTTGCTCATATATTGTTCTCCAGATTTTCTTCGGTTCTTTTGTCTATGTTTTCCTTTAGCTCTTTGGGCATGTTTAAGAAAGTTGTTTTTAAATTTTTTTCAAATATTTTTTTGAACTCATAAAGGTGTATAAAATTGTGTAATTTGGGGTGTACATTATTATTTATCAATTTCTGTATAGGCTGCATTGTGTTCACCACCAGTAGTCTAATTTTTATCCATCACCATACATATGTGCCCCTTTACCCCTTTCACCCACCCCCCAGCCCCCTTTCCCTCTGGTAACCACTA
Organism: Ceratotherium simum simum; assembly: GCF_057802395.1. NCBI lineage: Eukaryota > Metazoa > Chordata > Mammalia > Perissodactyla > Rhinocerotidae > Ceratotherium > Ceratotherium simum. The sequence goes on from NC_141940.1 coordinate 71,343,611, forward strand.
ATCTTTTCTCTTTATCCATGTGTTTGTTTATCTTCCACGTATGAGTGAAATCATGCAGTATTAGTTTCTCTGTATGGCTTATTTCACTTAATATCATACCCTCAAGGTCCATCTGTGTTGTTGCAAATGGGATGATTTTGTTTTTCTATGGCTGAGTAGTAGTAGTCCATTGTATATATATACCACATCTTCTTTATCCATTCATCCATAGCAGGGCACTTGGGTTGCTTCCACATCTAGGCTATCATGAATAATGCTGCAAAGAATATAGGGGTGCATAACTCTCTTTGAATTGTTGATTTCAAGTTCTTTAGATAAAGACCTAGTAGTGGGATAGCTGGATCATATGATATTTCTATTTTTAATATTTCGAGAAATCTCCATACTGTTTTCCATAGTGGCTGCACCAGTTTGCAATCCCACCAGCAGTGTATGAGGGTTCTCTTTTCTCCACATCCTCTAAAACATTTGTTATTTTTTTGTCTTGGTAGTTATAGCCATTCTGACAGGTGTAAGGTGATAGCTCATTGTAGTTTTAAGAAAGTTTTTTTTTAAGTTTTAGGTTTTATTTATTAAGTTCTATTTTAAATTTTTTACCTAGTAAGTCTGAGGCGTGTGTTTCTTCAGTGATAGTTTCTGCACTTAATTTTCCTGGGCCATGCTTTTCTGTTTCTTTGTATGCATTGTGAAAATTTTGTTGAAAATTGTGCATTTGAAAAAATAGGCACCACTTCCAGCCTTGTAGACTGGTCTGTGCCTGGGATAACCTTCACTAATTAACAGTATGTGTTTTGAGCCTTGAGATCAGCCTGAGCAGAAATATTGAGGTCTTCTAAGGTCATTTCTGAGCATACATGTTGCCTCAGCTTGTGTGTGTGTGTATTGTTTTTCAATTCCCCTGTATGCATGACTGCTTTTAAACATCTTAGTTTCTCAGAATTTCACTTCAGCTTCTTCTCAGGGTCTTAGATGGTCTATTATATATATCCACTTGTAATCTCTTGCCCCAAGCATCTGTGGGTCTTTGTCCCCCTGAAGAGTTTAGGAGCACTTTCCACCATTTTCTGCTATATTTCTCTGCCTGAACTCTGAGCTAGGCAAAACAGAGACCAGTCGTCAAGGCAGTCACCAGATAGATTAGAACATTGAAAATAAGGTCTACTCTCCTCTCTCTAGTTCGAGGGAGAAAATTGGCACCTGATCCAGACCAAGATCATGCCATGCTGGGGAGGGGATGGGGGAAGGGAAAGAAAAAACACCATGAATTTTCCTATCGTTTTGAATATGGCTTTTTCTTGACCGGCCATTTTCTTGGTAGCTGCAGGTTTCTGACTGTTTTCCAGAGTTCCCATAAGGTCACTTTCACCAGCTTTTTGTTATTTTTTGATGTAGTCATGGGAAATGGTCTTGGAGTTTTGTCATCTGCCATTTTGCTGATGTTGCACCTCAATGTATTTTTTAATTTCTCTTCTGATTTTCTCTTTGAACCATGTATTATTTAGAAATGTATAGTTTCATTTCTAAGTGTTAGAGATTTTCCTGCTATTTTTCTGTTACTGATTTCTAGTTTGATTCCATTCTGTTTGGACAACTCGTTTTATAAGATTTCAAATTTTTAAAATGTATTGAGGTTATTTTTGACCAAAAATATTGTCTATCTTGGTACATGTTCCTTGGGTACTTGAAGAAAATGTACATTTTCCATTGTTGTTGGAGTGTGGTATAAAATTTAATTAGACCATGTTGCATGATGTTGTTTACTTTCTCTATATCGTTGCTGATTTTTTGTCAAGTTGTTTCTCAGTTGTTGAGAGAGTGTTGCTGAAATCTCTAACTATAATTGTGCATTTGTATTTTCCACTTTCAGTTCTGTCAGTTTTTGTTTCACATATTTTGCAGCTTTATTATTTGGTGCATGCTTATTTAGAATTACTGTGTCTTCTTGGGGGACTGGCCCTTTTATCATTATATGTAGTCTCTTTTTGTCTCTGAGAATTTACTTTTATGAAATCTACTTTATTTTGATATTAATATAGCCAGTCCTGCTTTCCTTTGATTATTATTCACATGATATGTCTTTTTCCATCATTTTACTTTCAACCTAGTTCTATCATTATATTTAAATGAGTTTCTTGTAGACAGCATATAGTTGGCTCATACTTTATAATTCTCTCTGCTAATGTCCGTCTTATAATTGGTGTATTTAGGCAAATTCAAATATAATTTAGAAATCTGAAGAGGAGAAGGAAAGTCTATTGTATTTACTCATATTTTTTCTTTCTGTGTTCTTTCTTCATTACTGATGTTCCAAGATCTTGCTTTTTTGTTTTCTCTCTATTTAGAGAACTTTGTTTAGTCATTCTTTAGGGTAAGTCTGTTGGCAACAATTTACTTACTGTTCCTTTATCTGACAACATCTTGATTTCCCCTTCCTTCCTGAAATATATATATACACTTTTTTTTTTTGTGAGGAAGATCAGCCCTGAGCTAACATCCATGCTAATCCTCCTCTTCTTGCTGAGGAGGACTGGCTCTGAGCTAACATCTATTGCCAATCCTCCTCCTTTTTTTTCCCCAAAGCCCTGGTAGATAGTTGTATGTCATAGTTGCACATCCTTCTAGTTGCTGTATGTTGGACGTGCCCTCAGCACGGCCAGACAAGCAGTGCATTGGTGTGCACCCGGGATCTGAACCCAGGCCACCAGCAGCGGAGTGCACGCACTTAACTACTAAGCCACGGGGCCGGCCCCTGAAATATATTTTTATTGGGTATAAGATTTTGGAATGACATTTCTTTTTTTTCAGCACTTGAAAAATATTGTGCCACTTTTTTCATGCATCCATGTTTTCTGATTAAAAAGAAGTATGATGTTATTCAAATTGGTTTTTTCCTATTGGTTAGGTTTTTGTCTTCTCTGGATGCTTTCTACATCATTTTTTTGTCTTTAATGTTCCAAGTTTTAATTATTATGTAGTTTGGAATGGATTTTTTCCCCCTGGTTTGGTTTTGCTCATCTTTTGGGATATAAAGGTTTATTTCTCTTCCCAAATTTGAAAAGAATTCAGCCATTATTTCTTCAATTTTTTTTTCAGCACTGACCATTGAGTACTTTTTCAGCATCACCCACTTTCTCCTCTTCTCTCAGGACTCTGATGGCACAAATGTTATTTTTTTTTCTGGTTATAGTTTCACAGTTTCTGCAGCCTATTGTCATACTTTTCTGTCTCCTTTATCTTTTGTTCAGATTTGATAAGTTCTATTATTTTATTTTTCTGTTCACTGATTGTTTTCTCTGTCCCCTCCATTCTATTATTGAGCGCATGCAATGACGTTTTATTTTGGCTATTGTATTTTATTAGTTACAAACTTTACATTTGGTTATCCTTTATATCTTTTCTTTCTTTGTTGAGACTTTCTATTTCTTTGCTGAGACGTTCTATTTTGTCATTTGCTTAAAATGTGTTCATAATTGTTCATTTAAGCATTTTTATGATGGTTGCTTTAAAATCTATGTCATATAATTTTAACATTTCTGTAATATTTGTGTGTGTGTGTGAGGAAGATTAGCCCTGAGCTAACATCCATTGCCAATCCTCCTCTTTTTTCTGAGGAAGATTGGCCTGGGGCTAACATCCATGCCCATCTTCCTCTACTTTATATGTCAAGCCACAGCATGGCTTGACAAGTCGTGCATCGGTCCGCACCCAGGATCTGAACCTGCCAACTGCGGGCTGCTGAAGCAGAGCACGTGAACTTAACCACTGCGCCACCAGGCCCTCCCCAACATTTCTGTATTTTTGTCTTTGGCACTTATTGATTGCCTTTTTTCATTTAGTTTGTGGTATTCCTGGTTCTGACATAATGAAATTTTTTCTTTTAAATTAGTCTGTATTTTATTTATTCTAGCAATATCTATTTGCAGGACATACATGTACAAAAATATTAATTATCTAGTCTACAGAAAAATAGGTGGAGTTCATGTTGATTTGGACATCATTTGTGTTAAATTAAGGTTCAGTCAACTATAGTTTATTGGCCAAATCCAGCCCATGAGCTAGGATTGGTTTTTACAAATGAACATTTTGTTGATAGGGGACACTGATATTGAACATAAATTAAGTAAATATTATCTTCTCCTCCCCAAAAAAGAATTCCATTGTCTTCTCTTTTTTTGAGATATAACTGACATACAGCACTGTATAAGTTCAAAATGTACAGCATAATGATTTGACTTACATATATTGTGAAATGATTACCACAACAAATTTAGTTAACCTCTATCATCTCCTATAGATACAAAAAAAAAAGAAAAAAAATATTTTTTTCTTTGTGATGAGAACTCTTAGAATCTACTTTCTTAACAACTTTTATATATACTGTACAGAAGTGTTAGCTATAGTAATCATGTTGTACCTTATATCCCTAGTACTTATTTATCTTATAACTGGAAATTTATACCTTTTGACCATCTTCATCCAATTTTGATTATTTTTGAATGAAACCTAGACATTCCAATATTAGGTCATGAGATTTTGGGTGTTATTTAGATCTTCTGTTTTAACTTGTTTCTGGTGACACTGCTCTGTCAGGGAAAGTAGAGTTGTCACCTCTTTACTCCAAGTTGGAGATGAAGTCCACTTTCCCCATTGGGCTCCATTGACACTCAAATGGGGACTCTCATTGTTGCTGGGTGGAGTAGGAATTTTGGCTGCCCATGTCATTTCCACTGACTCTGAAGATGGGAGTGCCTTGTCACTGGCAAGTGAGAATGAAAGTCCTCGTTCCTTATTTGACCCTCTTTTACACCATCTATTGACAACTTCAGGAATATGGAATCTAAGCTCCAAACTTGGTCTTTTGTTGCATGGATGGGGGTGGAGCCTAGTTTTCTCTGCACTGTTCTTAGTATACAGGTGGTTGCCTAAAAGTATTCTATCTAGCTACACTGCCCCTTTCCTTTGGCTAGAAGAGCAGAATTTTAGGAGAAATTTTTATGTCTGTGCCCATTTATGTTTCTGCTATGCTGGCTTCTTTAGCCTTAAGTCTAGAACATATGAGGCAAAAAGAAATCCCAGAGAACTCACCACCATATTTTTCCTTAGGTCCCCAAATCCCTAGCATGTATGCCTTCTTTCCACATTTTAGAGTCTTTTTATTTTTGATTTGTATATAATATCCCGTGCTTGTAGTTGTACCAAATGAGAAGAATAAGGAAAATCATATTTCCTTCATATTCCCAAAAGCAGAAATTCTTGATTGATTTTTTTGAGACACAACTAACATACCATAAATTTCACTATTTTAATTTGTTCAATTCACTGGTTTTTAGCACATTCACAAGGTTGTACAACCAACATATTATCTAATTCCATAACATTTTTTATCACTCCATTAATAGCCACTCTCAATTCTCCTCTCCTTGCAGCTGCAGGCAGCAAGTTATCTACATTCTATTTCTATGGATTTACATACTGTGGACATTTTATACAAATAGAATCAGGAAATATGATATTTTATGTCTGGCTTTTTTCACTTAGCATGTTTTCATGGTTTAAACATGTTGTCACATTTATCTCTACTTCGTTCCTTTTTATGTCTGAATAATATTCCATTGTATGGATATGTCACATTCGTCAATAGATGGCCATTTAGGTTGTTTCTATTTTTTTGCCTATTATGAATATGAGTAATATGAATATTATGAATAACGATGCTATGAACATTCATATATAAATATTTGTATGACCAAATATTTTCAATTTTCTTAGGGAATATATGTAGGAATAGAATTGATGGGTTCTATGAAAAACTATGTCGAACTTTTTGAGGAACTCTTTTCCACAGTGGCTGCACCATTTTACATTCCCACCAGTAGTGTATAAAGATTCCAGTTTTTCTGTCCTTGCCAAGACTTCTTAATTTCTGTCTTGATATTTTACATTATTTTTCTTATAGGCATCCTAATGGATATGAAGTGGTATCTCAGTTTTTTTGTGATTTGCATTTCCCAACTGACTAATGACTTTGAACATGTTTTCACGTGCTTATTGGACATTTGTATATATTCTTTGGAGAAATGTCTATTCAAATCCTTTGTTTGATGTTTTTAAATTTATTTTTTCCATTTTTATTGAGGAATAATTGATAAATAAAATTGTATATATTTAAATTTCATAATGATAATTTGATATACATACACATTGTGAAATGATTACCAGGAACAAGTTAATGAACACATCCATAACCTCACAATTAACTCATTTTTGTATGTGTGTTGAGAATGCTTAAGATTTACTCTCAGCAAATTTCAAGTATACAATAACATATTATTCGCTATAGTCACCATGCTGTACATTAGATCATCAGAACTTATTCATCTTATAACTGAAAATTTGTACACTTTGACCTACATCTCCCCATTTCCCCCTTGCCCCAGCTCCTGGTAACCACCAGTCTACTCTCTCTTGCTATGAGATTGGCATATTTTTTTCTTTTAAAATTTCACATTAAAGTGATAACATACAGTATTTCTCTTACTCTGTCTGGATTATTTCACTTAGCATAATGACCTCCAGTTTTGTCCATGTTTTCACAAATGGCAAGATTTCCTCCCTTTTTAAAACTGAAAAATATTACACTGTGTTATCAAATTTTCTTCATCCATTCATCCACCAAAGTACAGTTAGATTGTTTCCATATCTTGGCTATTGTGGATAAAGCTGCAATGAACATGGAAGTATAGATCTCTTAAGATACTGATTGCATTTCCTTTGGATATATACCTGGAAGTGGGATTGCTGGATCATATGGTAGTTCTATTTTTCATTTTTTGAGGAACCTTCATATTGTTTTCCATAATGGCTGTACCAATTTATATTCCCACTAACAGTGTACAAAGGTTCCTTTTTTTCCACATCCTCACCAACATATATCTCTTTCTTGTCTTTCTGATAGTTGTCATACTAAGAGGTATGAGGTGATATCTCATTGTGGTTTTGATTTTCCTTTCCCTGATGATTAGTGATGTTGAGCACCTTTTTATGTACCTATTGGCTATTTGTATATCTTCTTTGGAAAAATGCCTGTTCAGGTTCTTTGCCCATTTTTAAAGTTATTATTATTTTTTTTTGTTATTGAGTTGTATGAGTTCCTTCTATATTTTGGATATTAACCTCTTATAAGATAGATGGTTTACAATTTTTTTTTCCATTAGGTAGCTTGCATTTTCATTTTAATGTTTGTTTCCTTTGCTGTGCAGAGGCATTTTAGTTTTATTTAGTCTCATTTTTTATTTTAGTTTTCATTGTCTGTGTTTTTGCTGTTATATAAAAAAATCATTGCCAAGACCCATGTCAAGGAGCTTTTCCCTGCGTTTTCTTCTAGGAGTTTTAAAGTTCAGGTCTTGCATTTAAGTCTTTAATCCATTTTTAGTTGATTTTTGTGATTGGTGTAAGATAAGTGTTCAATTTCATTTTTGTGTGTGTGAACATCCAGTTTCCCCGACACCATTTACTGAAGAGATTATCCTTTCCGCATTGAGTATTCTTGGCTCCCTTGTCAAACATTACTTGCCTATGTGTGTGTGGGTTTAGTTCTGGGCTCTCTGTTCTCTTCCTTTGGTCTATGTGCCTGTTTTTTATCTGAGTACTCTACTCTTTTGATTACTATCATTTTGTAATATAATTTGAAATCAAGAAGCATAATGACTACAGCCTTGTTTTTCTTTCTCAAGATTGCTTTGGCTATTCAGGGTCTTTTGGGTGTTCCATACATGTTTTAGAATTGTTTGTTCTATTTCTGTGAAAAATGTGATTGGAATTTTGATAAGGATTGCACTGAATTTGTAGATTGCTTTGGGTAGTATGGACATTTTAACAATATTAATTCTCCCAATCCATGAGCACGAAATATCTTTCCATTTATTTGTGTCTTCTTCAGTTTCTTTCATCAGTATCTTATAGTTTTAAGTGTACAGGTCTTTCACTTCCTTGGTTAAATTTATTCCTGGGTATTTCATTCTTTTTGATGCAATTTTAAATAAGATTATTTTCTTTATTTGCCTTTTTGATAGTTCATTATTAGTGTATAGAAATGCAGCCTATTTTGTACATTGATTTGTATCCTGCAACTTTACTGAATTCATTTATTAGTTATAGCAGGTTTTTTTTGGTAGAGTCTTTAAGGTTTTCTATATATAATATCATATGCAAATAATGACAGTTTTACTTCTTCCTTTCCAATTTGGGTGAATTTTATTTCTTTTTATTGCCTAATTACTCTGGCTAGGACTTCCAATACTACGTTGAATAAAAGTGACAAGAGTGGGCATCCTTGTCTTGTTTCTGATCTTAGAGGAAAAGCTTTCAGCTTTTCACTGATAAGTATGATATTAGCTGAGGGCTTGCCATATATCGTCTTTATTATGTGGAGGTATGTTCCCTCTAGACCCACTTTGTTGAGAGTTTTTATCATAAATGGATGTTGAATTTTGTCAAATGCTTTGCATCTGTTGAGATGATCATATGATTTTTATGTTTCATTTTGTTAAAGTGGTGTATCACATTGGTTGATTTACAGATATCAAACCATCCTTGCATCCCTAGAATGAATCCCACTTGATAATGGTTTATGGTTCTGTTAATGTATTGTTGAATTTGGCTTGCTAATATTTTGCTGAGGATTTTTGCATCTATATTCATCAGAGATATTGTCCTGTAATTTTCTTGTCTGGTTTTGGTATCAGGGTAATTCTGGCCTCATAAAATGAATTTGGAAGTATTCCCCCTTCTATTTTTTGGAAGAGTTTGAGAAGAATTGGTATAAATTCTTCTTTAAATGTTTTGTAGAGTTCACCAGTGAAGCCATCTTGTTCTGGATTTTTGTTAGTTGGGAGGTTTTAATTACTGATTCAGTATCCTTACTAGTAATCAATCTGTTCGGATTTTCTATTTCTTCATGACTCAGTTATGGTAAGTTGTATGTTTCTAGGAATTTTTCTGTTTCTTCTCGGTTCTCCAATTTGTTGGTGTATAATTGTTCATAGTAGTCTCTTATGAGTCTTTGTATTTCTGTGCTATCAGTAGTAATGTCTCTTCTTTCATTTTTATTTTAGTTATTTGAGTCCTCTCTTTTTTTTTCTTGGTGAGTATGGTTAAAGTTTTGTCAATTTTATCTTTTCAAAAAACCAACTCTTAGCTTCATTGATTTTTTCTAATTTCATTTTAGTCTCTATTTTATTTCCATTCTTATCAACAAAGTTTCCTTCCTTCTACAAACATTGACCTTTATTTGTTCTTCTCTTTCTATTTCCTTGAGGCAAAGTTGGGTTGTTTATTTGATATCTTTGTTGTTTACTAATGGAGGAGTTTATCACTATGAATTTCCCTTTTAGAACTGCTTTTACTGCATCCCATAATTTTGGGTATGTTGTATTTCCATTTTCATTTGTCTCAAGGTATTTTGTGATTTCTCTTTTGATTTCTTCCTTGACCCATTTGTTGTTCAGTAGCATGTTGTGTAATCTCCATGTATTTGTGAATTTTCCAGGTTTCCTCTTGTAATTGATTTCTAGTTTCCTACCATTGTGGTTGGAAAAGATGCTTGATGTGATTTAAATCTTCTTACTTTATTAAGAGTCATTTCATGGCCTAATATATAATCTATCCTGGAGAATGTTTCATGCGTGCTGGAGAAGAATGTGTATCTTGTTGCTTTTGGATGCAATGTTCTGTATATGTCTGTTAAATACATCTGGTCTAATGTGTAATTTAACATCAATGTTTCCTTATTGATTTTCTGTCTGGATGATCTACCCATTGATAAAAATGTGATATTAAAGTTCCCTACTATTACTGTATTGCTGTTTATTTCTCCCTTAGTTCTGTTAATATTTGCTTTATATAGTGAGGTGCGCCTATGTTGGCTACATAAATATTTACAAATGTTATATCCTCTTGTTGGATTGATCCCTTTATCATTACGTTATGACCTTCTTTGTCTCTTATTACAATCTTTATCTTAAAATCTATTTTGTCTGATATAAGTATAGCTATCCCAGCTTTTTCTTTTGGTTTCCATTTGCACTGAATATCTTTTTCCATCCCTTCACTTTCAGTCTGTGAGTGTCCTTATGTCTGAAGTGAGCCTCTTGTAGGCAGCAAATAGATGGGTCTTGTTTTTTTATCCATTCACCTGCTCTTTGTCTTGATTGGAGAATTTAGTCTATTTACTTTTAAAGTGATTATTGCTAGGTAAAGACTTACTATTGGCATTTTGTTAATTGTCATCTGGCTGTTTTGTAATTCCTCTGTTCCTGTCTTCTTTTCTTGCTCTTTTCCTTTGTGATTTGATGATTTTCTGTAGTGGTATGCTCAGATTTCTTTCTCTTTCCCTTTTGTGTATCTACTATAGGTTTTTGTCTTTGTGGTTACCACAAAGCTTACATAAAACAACTTATATTTATAAACATCTATTTTAAGTTGATAAATTAAGTTTGAATGCATTTTAAAGCTCTACATTTTTACTCCCCCCTCAAGTTTTATGTTTTTGCCGTCACAATTTACATCTTTTTGTCTTATATATTCCATAACAAATTATTGTAGTTATAGTTATTTTTATAACTTTTGTTTTTTTAACCTTCATACTAACTTTTTAAGTGATTAACTCCCCACCTTTTCAACATTAGATTATTCTGAATTTTACTATATTTACCTTTACCAGTGAGATTTATGATTTCATATGTTTTCCTGTTACTAATTAGTGCCTTTTCATTTTAGCTTAAAAAAGTCCCTTTAACATTTCTTGTAAGGCCAGTCTAGCGGTGATGAACTGCTTTAGCTTTTGCTTATCTGGAATACTCTATCTCTCCTTCAATTTTGAAGGATAACTTTGCTTGGCAGAATATTCTTGGTTGGAAGTTTTTTCTTTCAGCACTTTGAATATATTGTGGCACTGCCTTCTTGTCTGCAAAATTTCTGCTGATAGTCTTATGCTAGTTCCGTTGTATGTAATAAGTTGTTTTCCTCTTGCTACTTTTAAGATTCTTTCCTTGTCTTTAACTTTTGACACTTTAATTATGATGTGTCTTTGTATGGGTCTCTTTAGATTCATCTTCTTTGGAAGTCTCTGGGCTTCCTGGATCTGGATGTCTGTTTCCTCCCCAGGTTAAAAAAATTTTTCTGTCATTATTTCTTCCAATAAGTTTTCTGCCCCTTTCTTTCTCTCTTCTCTTTCTGGGACCTCTATAATATGAATTGGTCCACTTGATGTTGTCCTTTAAGTTCCTTAATCTATCTTCACTCTTTTTCATTCTTTCTTTGTATTGTTCCTCTGATTGGGTGAGTTCCACTGCCCTGTCTTTGAATTCACTGATCCTTTCTTCTGCTTCTTCTAGTCTGCTATTGAACCCATCTATTGTATTTTTCATTTCAGTTATTGTATTCTCCAGCTTTGTGACTCCTAATGGTACTTTCTTATATTTTCTATCTCTGTTGAAATTCTCACTATGTGTTCATCCCTTCTTCTACTGAGCTTGGTGAACATTTTTATGACCATTACTTTTAATTCTTAATTAGATAACTCACTTATCTCCATTTCATTAAGGTCTTTTTCTGAGGTTTTTATCTTGTTCTTTCATTTGGAACATATTCCTGTTTTTTTTTTTCATTTTCCTTGACTCTCTTTGTCAGTTTCTGTGCATTAGATAAAACAGCTTCCATTCTCAGTCTTGAGGGAGTGTCTCATGTAGTAGATAAACCTTATCATTCCACCCTGCCCTAGCTCTTGGTTGTCTCTCAAACCTTTTTGATTGTCCAAGCAGACTACTTTATTTTTATGACTCCCAGTAGTTGAAGGTGTGCCAAGACATGTCAGTGTCCCAAAGGGAAGGATCTCACTCAGTATCTAGATTCAAGCTGATTGGAAGCTGGACCCTAGGGCAGCAGCTTTTAAAGTATGCAAATATACCTCATTTAGGGGAAGACTGGGAGATGTGTATTTCTATCTCCTTCCTCTGTGCTGAGCCCTGAGGTAATAGACCGTTAAGAACTGTTTCTTTCTTTGCTACCATCCCATTGAACTTGTTTACATGAGCCCCACTGGCCATCAGAGCAGGCCATCACAGCATGTCCCCTGGGTGGCAGCCACAAAAACCAGGGCACCAGACATAAAAACAGGGGCACCAGATGTTTGTACAATCTCCCCTCTAGGAAATATCAGTGCTCTGGAGTGTGGCAGAGGGAGAGTGTAAAGATAGTGCCCACCTTCTGAGGTATCTGGAGAGGATTACAGTTGGCCCTTAGACATGTGTTTAATTAGAAGCCTGTCACTAAGTCCACAGCTATGAAGATAAGCTAATAGGCCTCTTTCACAGAAACATTGGGTTTCTCAGTCTGTTGTCTCTCTGCTGTGTCCTGGGTGTGGTAGCTAGTCAAGAACTCTTTCCACTTGTTACAGTCCTTTGGGACCCACAAGCATAAGCCATGCTGGCCACCAGAGCCAGGTGATCTAGAGGTGTCCTCTGGGTGGTAGCTGCAAAAATCATACCCCCAGATGAGGGTACAAGCTTTTTTCTGAGAGATAGTAGCAACCTGGAATGAGACAGAGAGAGGTGCAAAGATGGCACCCATTTATCTCTGTCTTTGGACAGTATTTCAGTAGGCCCCCAGATGCGTGTTACATTAGATGCATGCCCCTCACGTTGATGCATTAAGATAAGCAAATAAGCCTGTTTCACAGAAAGTCTGGGTGCTTTTCAGTCATCTGCCTCTGTGCTGGGTCCTAGGTGAGTCCACATGTGCAAGGCCTTTAAGTATCTTAGTTCTATATTCTTCTGGGTCTTGTAGATGCAAGCTCTGTTGGTTTTCAAAGCTAGATGTTTGGGGGATCATGTCCCAGGTTCAGGTCTTAAAATTTGGGGTGCCAGATGTGGGGTTCAAACCCTTCACTCCTCATAGTGAAGCTGGGGTTTGTGAGTTCACTTTCAATTATAGGTCAATGTACCGTGTTTAGGCTTTATGGCAAGATTGTATCTTAGCCTCTTCTACCCATTTTGGTGTGTTTTTTTCTCATTTGCCCAATGTGTAAGAGTCACTCAGCTAGTTTTTTTCCAGAGAAAATTGCTCCATATGTAGCTGTAGATTCGATGTGTGCATAGGAGGAGGTGAGCTCAGGATCCTCCTATATCACCATCTTGAACCAGAACCTCCAGTTGTTAGTCTTATTAAGGACACTTTCTATGTGATGAGTGTCTTTACTTTTGTGTCTTTCAAGAATCTCTCTTTGATTTTGGCTTTTTACAGTTTGTTATGTGTCTAAATTTGGGTCTCTGAAAACAATCTCAGACTTCCACTTGGTGTTCTTTGAATTACTTGGATGCATAGATTAGTGTTTTTCATCAAATTTGGGAAGTTTTGGGCCATTATTTCTTCAGATACTCTTTCTATCCTTTTCTCTATCTACTCTCCTTCTGAGATTTACATTATGCATATATTGGTATGTCTGAATTTGTCCCACAGGTCTCTGAGGATCGTTTTTTCTTTTTTAATTTTTTTCTAGGGCTGGCCTGATGGTGTTGTGGTTAAGTTCATGAGCTCCACTTCAGCAGCCCAGGGTCACAGGTTCGAATCCTGGGCATAGACCAATGCACCGCTCATCAAGCCATGCTGTGGTGGTGTCCCACATACAAAATGGAGGAAGATGGGCACAGAGGTTAGCTCAGGGCCAATCTTTCCCTGAAAAACAAAGAAGATTGGCAACAGATGTTAGCTCAGGGCCAGTCTTCCTCACAAATTAATAAATAAATAAATTAAAAAATAAATAAACGTTTTTCTTTCTTTTCCTCATACTGGATAATCTCAATTGATACATCTTCAAGTTTGCTGATTCTTTTTTCTCCCTTCCCAAATGTGCTGTTATGCCCCTCTGGTAAATTTTTCTTTTTAATTATTATACCAGTAAATTACAGAATTTCTAGTTGGCTTATTTTTTATAATATTTATCTCTTTGATATTATCTATTCAATAAAACATGATTCCCATACTTTTCTTTAGTTCTTAAGTCATGGTTTCCTTTAGCTCCTAGATTATATTTAAAATAGCTGATTTAAAGTCTTTGTCTAGTAACCAATGCCTGGGCTTCCCTTGGGACAATTTCTATTGATTGCCTTTTTCCTGTGTATTTTCTTTACTCTGTAATTTCTTTTTTCTTTGAATTCTTGTACTTTTTTGTTGAAAACTGATCATTTCAGCTAATATAATGTGACAGATATGAAAATCAGATCTTCGGGGTTTTTTGTTGTTGTTGTTGCTGCTGCTTGCTATGGTTATTGCTGTTTGTTTACTGACTTGTGAATTTTCTGAATTAATTTGTAAAGTTTATATCTTTGTCTTTTGTGGCCACTGAAGTATCTACTGAGCATAGATGTTACCTGATGATTTGATATTTCTTCCAATGCTTGAAACTAAAAATATCTCTCAGTCTTTTCAGAGGGGCTCTGTGTGTGTGTTGGGTCATGCTTTCAACATTTAGCCAAGCAGTTCACAAGTCTACCTCATCTTTCACTTCCTGCCTATGCAGAGTCTCATGGTCATTCATAGATGAAAGCTTCGAACCTTCTCAAATCTTTCCTGAGCATCCTCATTGCCTTCTAGATTTCCAGGAATATATGAATTTTTTCAAAGCCTTTCTTATTTAATGCATCTCATTCCCCAGTCTTTCCTCCCAAGATTTTTGGTTACTTCAGTGTTTGCCACAGCTTGTATCCATTGTCTCATGCATCATTGACTAAAATATTTGCCTGTAAGGGGTTTCAACAAATGTCCCCCAGGTGGTAGCTTTATGTTGGGCAATTTCCAAGTTAGGCAAGACAAAACAAGCCCTCAATGCAAATAATTTCAATGTTTAGGGAATAATATCTATACTGCTCCCTCTGGTACTGGTACCAGGAATGTGAGCTGTTACTTTCAAATCTGTCACTGAGCTGGGGAGGGGGAGATGGAACTAGAGTAAGCTAAAATTCCACAAATATCTCTGTTCTTACCAAAATTTAGCCATTTTTTTTGAATAAGCTCTTTCCATGGATTTCTGCAAGCTTTGGGTTAGCTTCCAGCATCCCAGAAAAGTTAATTCTGGCAGTTTTTGACAATTTTTTAGTTGCTATTATGGAGGGGCAGACTTGGAGTTACTTACTCTAACACTTTTGCTAGCTGAGTATGATTTTTTAAAGAAACAGAAGATCTAAGTGTGTGGCTCATGGGCTATATGTGAGGGAGAATTGAGAATTACATGGGGCAGCCTTTTAAAGCAAGGTTAAAGGATATCTCAGTATATGTTCAGTATATGATAAGATCAAAAGGAAGTCCAAAAATTAAGACTATCTTGAGATGCTACAGAAAGAGTAGTGATTCTGCTGATAGTCTGAAGCAAGGTATTTGGCATTTGGAATAGGTGTAAGAGACTAGAGATAAGGAGACAGAAATTTTAGTAGTCCCTGTAAGATGTTATCCTGAATGAGATTGATGATTAAGAAATACTTGTGGGGGCCGGCCCTGTGGCATAGTGGTTAAGCCTAGCACACTCCACTTCAGTGACCCAGGTTCATGAGTTCAGATCCTGGATGTGGACCTACACCACACATCAAGCCATGCTGTGTTGGCAACCCACATACAAAATAGAGGAAGATTGGCACATATGTTACCTCAGGGTTAATCTTCCTCAAGCAGGAAAAAAAAGTGGAAGATTGGCAACAGATGTTAGCTCAGTGTGAATCTTCCTCACCAAAAAAAAAAAAAAAGGAAAGACTTGTGAATGTTTATGACAATTAGTTGGAAAATCTTGGGGACACTCTACATAAAATCTCCTAAACAAACATTGACCTTGGAGCCAGATTTATTGAACTCCAAAGTAGTTCTTGGACCCACTAGTATGTACCTTTTAGGACTTTGAGAGGATTAAGAGATATGTAGACTGTATTAAGCATAGTTCTGGCACTTGGTCAACATGCAGTAAATGTTGCTAATATTCTATAACATCACCATAAATCCCATGGTATATATACTTGAATGCCTGATTGAGGCTTTTTAGTTAGCTTTGTCAGTAGAACTGGCTCTTTACTCAGCTCTGTCAGTAGAGCTGAGGCTACTTGTTTGTAGGGGAGTGAGGTAAACCTTCAAAAGATGGTGAATAATACCTTTTGAAAGCACTCCTACATAGCATTTGTGTCTGACTCTGTGGTAAATGCTGAAATGGACAGGTTTGTGGTTCTATGACCCATATAATAGAGACTATGACACAGTAAGGGAAGACTTCTCTGCAGAAGTACTGACTGAGTTGAAGTATTATTTATCTTGTAGTCACATAAGGGCTGTCTTAACAGTCAGACATCTGAGGTTCTAGTGAAAGCAGATTTTTAACTTTTGTAAAGGTATCTGAAAATTTCTAATACAGATTGTCCACCTGCCATTAATTCCTCTCTTCAGGAAGGTCAGGAATACACTACACTTAGGCCATCTGCTCTAAATGGGCAACTACTCATGGGTGCTCTGTTTGCTCCTAGGACTGCAACTTCCCAAAGTCTACTGCTGGCCTGTCCACACTTGCCTGGAGCTTGGGAGGTTGTATCAGTTGCGACAGAGGCCTATGGATAAAAGGCCCATAAATGATTTTTGAATGTTGAACCAATATTTCATCCTTAGGAAGGAATCAACTTAGTCATGAAGTATTATCCTAGGCATTTAATGCTGGGTTTGTTTGGTAATAATTGTTGAGGTTATTTGCATCTGTGTTCATGAGTGGTACTAGAGTATATTTTTCTTTTAATGCTTCTGTCAGGTTTTGGTATTAGGGTTACTTGGATTCATAAAATAAGTTGAGACGTATTTCCTCTTCTATCTTCTGAAATAGAGTTTGTAAGGATGGTATAATCCTTCCTTGAATGTTTGATGGGTTTCACAGTAAAGCTGACTGGGCCTTGAATTTTTTTCATGAGAAGTTTTAAAACTCAAATAATAAATTTCAGGACATTAATATCTTCATTTTTTCTTGGGTTAGGTTTTTGGGATAAGTTGTCAAATTGGTTTGCATAAAATACTTCACAATTTTCCCTCAATATCCTTTTAGCATATGAATGATATTGGGTTATCCCCTTTTTCATTCCTGAGATTGGTAATTACATTTTTCTAATCAGTATATTAATTGGTATATCAAATTTGTTAACATTTAAAAAAGACTTTATTTTTAAGAGAAGTTTTAGGTTCAAAGAAAAATTAAGTGGAGAGTACACAGAGTTCCCATATAATCTCTGCCTCCACTATAGTCACAACCTCCCCCACCTTTGACATCCTCCACCACAGTGATACATTTGTTACAAACAATGAGTCTACATTAACACATCATTATCACTCCAAACCGATAGTTTACATTAGGCTTAATTCTTTTGTATATTTTATGGGTTTTGACAAATGTATAATGACATGTATCTACCATCATATTATCATACAGAATAGTTTTATTGCTGTAAAGATCCTCTGTTCTGCCTATTCATTCTTCTCTCCTTCTAACTCCTGACAACCAGTGATCTTTCTACTGTCTCCATAGTTTTGCCTTTTCCAGAATGTCATATAGTTGGAATCATACAGTATGTGGTCTTTTTAGATTTCCTTCTTTCACTTAGCAATATACATTTAAGGTCCTTCCTTGTCTTTTTATGGCTTGATAGCTCATTTCTTTTTAGCACTGAATAATGGTCCATTGTCTGCATGTACCATGGTTTATTTATCCATTCACCTACTGAAGGAGGACATGTTGGTTGCTTCCAAGTTTTAGAAATTATGACTAAAGCTGCTATAAATATCTCTGTGTAGGTTTTTATGTGGATGTAATTTTTCCACTCATTTGGATAAATAAAAAGGAGCATTTATAGGAAATTGATTGACCATTGTATATTAACCTTGTATCCTGAAAACTTGCTAGAGTTGCTTATTAGTTCCAGGAATTGTTTGTCAATTATGTTGAATTCTCCACATAGACAATCATGTAAGTTTTGAACAAAGAATTTTATTTCTTTTTTCCCAATCTGTTTACCTTTTATTTTATTTTCTTATCCTATAGCCTTAACTATGACTTCCAGTATGATGTTGAAAAGCAATAGTGAGAAGGGGCATCCTTACCTTGTTCTTGATCTTAGTGGGAAAGCTTTGAATTTCTTACCATTAAGTATAATGTTAGCTGTATTTTTTTTGTAGATTTTTTTTATATAGTTGAAGAAGTTTCCTCTGTTCCTACTATGCTGAGAATTTTTGTCATGAATTGGTGTTGGATTTTATCAAATGGTTGTTCTGCGTCTATTGATTATGATCATGTGATTTTTCTTCTTTAGCCTGTTGATGTGGGTTACATTAATTGATTTTTTTTTTTTTAGCACATCACAGGTAAGATTTTTACTTCTGTTTCAAAGTAAAATTTTAATTACAATCCACAAGAGAATGGTTTTCCATCAATATTGTTTGATACAATGAAAGTTATTCTATGTCTATTTTTTACAACTGTCCAAAGATTTTGAAAGAGCTTCTCTGCAACATTTGAGAAGAATTGAGTTTCTTTGCTTAGTAATTCTCTCAGAGATAATATTAGTTTATTAGATTAACTAAGTGCTTGGATTATATAATTGACAGTCTAGTTATTTGCCTTCATATAGTGTAAAGATTCAGTCTGCACATGTAACGTCCTTCTGGCCCATCTTGTTAAGAGGGTCTCACTGGCTTACCCCCTACCCCCCAACACATATACAGAGACACCATTTTAGTTTCTTCAAAGCTGATTAGAAATAGCTTTTTGGAAGCAAATCTTGGTCTTTCTGATAGCTTATTAACACTTTGCCAGTCTTGGTACTTGTTCATGTTACATCTTAATCACCCAGGCATGGAGTAGCTACTTTTTTCCTATGTTTTTTTTTTTTTTTTTTAATTTTTTGTTTATTGCAGTAACATTGGTTTATAACATTGTAAAAATTTCAGGTGTACATCATTGTACCTCTATTTCTGCATAGATTACATCATGTTCACCACCAAAATACTAATTACAACCCATCACCACACACATGTACCCAATTATCCCTTTCACCCTCCTCCCTCCCCCCTTCCCCTCTGGTAACCACCAATCCAATCTCTGTCCCTAGGTGTTTGTTTATTGTTGTTATTATCTACTACTTACTGAAGGAAATCATACGGTATTTGACCTTCTCCCTCTGACTTATCTCACTTTGCATCATGCCCTCAATGTCCATCCATGTTGTCACAAATGGCTGGATTTCATCATTTCTTATGGCTGAGTAGTATTCCATTGTGTATATATACCACAGCTTTTTTATCCATTCGTCCCTTGATGGGCACTTAGGTTGCTTCCAAGTCTTGGCTATTGTGAATAAGGCTGCAATGAACACAGGGGTGCATGTACCTTTGCAAATTGGTGTTTTCAAGTTCTTTGGATAAATACCCAACAGTGGAATAGCTGGATCATATGGTAGTTCTATCGTTGATTTTTGAGGAATCTCCATACTGTTTTCCATAGTGGCTGCACCAGTTTGCACTCCCACCAGCAGTGTATGAGAGTTCCCTTCTCTCCACAACCTCTCCAACACATGTTGTTTCCTGTCTTGTTAATTATAGCCATTCTGACGGGCGTGAGGTGATATCTCATTGTAGTTTTGATTTGCATTTCCCTGATAGTTAGTGATTTTGAACATCTTTTCATGTGTCTGTTGGCCATCTGTATATCTTCTTTGGAGAAATGTCTGTTCAGGTCTTTTGCCCATTTTTTAATTGGGTTGGTAGTTTTTGTTGTTGAGATGCATGAGTTCTTTATATATTTTGGAGATTAAGCCCTTATCAGATGTATGGTTTGCAAATATCTTCTCCCAATTGTTAGGTTGTCTTTTCGTTTTGTTGATGGTTTCCTTTGCTGTGCAGAAGCCTTTTAGTTTGATGTAGTCCCATTTGTTTATTTTTCCTATTGTTTCTCTTGCCCGGTCAGATGTGGTGTTTGAAAAGATGTTGCTAAGACTGATGTCGAAGAGCGTACTGCCTATGTTTTCTTCTAGAACTTTCACAGTTTCAGGTCTTACATTCAAGTCTTTAATCCATTTGGAGTTAATTTTTGTGTATGGTGTAAGGTAAGAGTCTACTTTCATTTTTTTGCATATGGCTATCCAGTTTTCCCAACACCATTTGTTGAAGAGACTTTCTTTTCCCCATTGTATGTTCTTGGCTCCTTTGTCAAAGATTAGCTGTCCATAGATGTGTGGGTTTATTTCTGGGCTTTCGATTCTATTCCATTGATCTGTGTGTCTGTTTTTGTGCCAGTACCATGCTGTTTTGGTTACTATAGCTTTGTAGTATATTTTGAAATCAGGGAGTGTGATACCTCCAGCTTTGCTCTTTTTTTCTCAGGATTCCTTTAGCTATTCGGGTCTTTTGTTGTTCCATATAAATTTTAGGATTCTTTGTTCTATTTCTGTGAAAAATGTTGTTGGAACTTTGATAGGGATTGCATTGAATCTATAGATGGCTTTAGGAAGTATGGACATCTTAACTATGTTAATTCTTCCAATCCAAGAGCACGGAATATCTTTCCATTTCTTTGTGTCTTCTTCAATTTCTTTCAGAAATGTTTTATAGTTTTCGTGTACAGATCTTTCACCTCTTTGGTTAAGTTTATTCCTAGGTATTTTATTCTTTTTGTTGCAATTGTAAATGGGATGGTATTCTTAATTTCTCTTTCTGCTACTTCGTTGTTAGTGTACAGAAATGCAACTGATTTTTGTATGTTGATTTTGTATCCTGCAACTTTACCATATTCGTTTATTACTTCTAAAAGTTTTCTGGTGGATTCTTTAGGGTTTTCTATATATAAAATCATGTCATCTGCAAATAGTGACAGTTTCACTTCTTCCTTTCCAATTTGGATCCCTTTTATTTCTTTCTCTTGCCTGATTGCTCTGGCTAGGACTTCCAATACTATGTTAAATAGGAGTGGTGAGAGTGGGCATCCTTGTCTGGTTCCTGTTCTTAGAGGGATAGCTTTCAGTTTTTCACCATTGAGGATGATATTAGCTGTGGGTTTCTCATATATGGTCTTTATTATGTTGAGGTACTTTCCTTCTATACCCATTTTATTCAGAGTTTTTATCATAAATGGATGCTGGATCTTGTCAAATGCTTTCTCTGCATCTATTGAGATGATCATGTGATTTTTGTTCTTCATCTTATTAATGTGGTGTATTACGTTGATTGATTTGCGAATGTTAAACCATCCCTGCATACCTGGAATAAATCCCACTTGATCATGGTGTATAATCTTTTTCACGTATTGTTGTATGCGATTTGCTAGTATTTTGTTGAGGATTTTCGCATCGATGTTCATCAGTGATATTGGCCTGTAATTTTCTTTTTTTGTGTTGTCCTTGTCTGGTTTTGGTATCAGGGTAATGTCAGCTTCGTAGAATGAGTTAGGAGCTTCCCCCTCCTCAATTTTTGGAAGAGTTTGAGAAGGATAGGTATTAAGTCTTCTTTGAATGTTTGGTAGAATTCACCAGGGAAGCCGTCTGGTCCTGGACTTTTATTTTTGGGGAGGTTTTTGATTACTGTTTCGATCTCCTTACTGGTGATTGGTCTATTCAAATTTTCTACTTCTTCTTGATCCAGTTTTGGAAGATTGTATGATTCTAAGAATTTATCCATTTCTTCCAGATTGTCGAATTGGTTGGCATATAGTTTTTCATAGTATTCTCTTATATTCTTTTGTATTTCTGAGGTGTCTGTTGTAACCTCTCCTCTTTCATTTCTGATTTTACTTATTTGTGCCTTCTCTCTTTTTTTCTTGGTGAGTCTAGCTAAAGGTTTGTCTATTTTGTTGATCTTTTCAAAGAACCAGCTCTTGGTTTTATTAATTTTTCTATTTTTTTGGTCTCTATTTCATTTATTTCTGCTCTGATTTTTATTATTTCCCTTCTTCTACTGATTTTGGGCTTTGTTTGTTCTTCTTTTTCCAGTTCCTTTAGGTGCATTGTTAGATTGTTTATTTGAGATTTTTCTTGTTTGTTGAGATAGGCCTGTATTGCTATAAACTTCCCTCTTAGAACCGCTTTTGCTGTATCCCATAAATTCTGGTATGTC
Organism: Ceratotherium simum simum; assembly: GCF_057802395.1. Taxonomy (NCBI): domain Eukaryota; kingdom Metazoa; phylum Chordata; class Mammalia; order Perissodactyla; family Rhinocerotidae; genus Ceratotherium; species Ceratotherium simum. Next base: position 71,365,778 of record NC_141940.1, read on the forward strand.
GTATTTTCATTTTCATTTGTCTCCAGGTATTTTTTGATTTCTTCTTTGATTTCTTCATTAACCCAGTCGTTGTTCAGTAGCATTTTGTTTAATCTCCATGTATTTGTGGCTTTTCTGATTTTCTTCCTATAGTTGATTTCTAGTTTCATGCCTTTGTGGTCAGAAAAGATGCTTGGTATTATTTCAATCTTCTTAAATTTATGGAGACTTGTTTTGTGGCCTAATATGTGATCAATCCTGGAGAACGTTCCATGTGCATTTGAAAAGAACATGTATTCTTCGGTTTTTGGATGGAATGCTCTGTATATATCTACTAGGTCCATCTGTTCTAGTGTGTCGTTTAAGGCCAATGTTTCCTTATTGATCTTCTGTTTGAATGTTGAACCAGCCTTGTATACAAGGGATAAATCCCATTTGGTCATGGTGTATAATATGTTTTATAAATGTTGGATCCTATTTGCTAATATTTTATTGAAGATTTTGAATGTATGTTCATTAGAGATATTGGTGTGTAGTTTTCTTTTCTTGTAATCTTTTTTCTGGTTTCGGATTTATGGTAATGCTGGTCTCATAGAATGAGTTAGGAAGTATTCCCACTGCTTCTTTGTCTGGAAGAGATTATAGAAAATTGATATAGTTTTTGGTCAAAAAATGTTTGTTAGAATTCACCAGTGAACCCATCTGGGCCTGGTCCTTTCTATTTTGAAATGTTATTAATTATTGTTTCAATTTCTTTAATGGATGTAGGTATATTCAGATTGTCTAATTTTTCTTGTGTGAGTTTTGGCAGATTTTATCTTTCAAGGGATCGGTCCATTTACTCTACGTTATCAAATTTGTGGGCACAGGGTTGTTCATAATATTCCTTTATTATAATTTTAAAATCCATGGGATCTGTAGTGATGTCCCCTATTTCATTTCTGACATTAGTAATTTGTGTCATCTCTCTTTTTTTCTTAGTTAGCCTAGCTGGAGAATTAGTGATTTTATCAATCTTTTCAAAGAATAAGCTTTTGGTGTTACAGATTTTTTTCTATTAATATTCTGCTTTCAATTTCATTGATTTCAGCTCTAATTTTTATTATTTCTTTTATTTTTTTATTTTAGATTTAATTTGCTCTTCTTTTTTCACTTTCCTAAAACAGAAGCTTACATTTTTGATTTTAGGTTTTTCCTCTTTTCTAATATATGCACTTAATTTTATGAAATTCCCTCTAAGCACTACTTTCACTGCATCCCACAAATTTTGACATGTCTTTTCATTTTAATTTATTTGAAGTATTTTTTAATTTCGAGATTTCTTGACTCATGTTATTTAGAAATGTGTTCTATAGTCTCCATGTATTTTTGGATTTTCTAGCCATCTTTCTGTTTTTGATTTCTAGTTGAATTCCATTGTGATCTGAGAACAGACATTGTGTGTTTTCTATTTAAAAAATTTTTAAAGTGTGTTTCCTGGACTAGAATGTGGTCTATCTTGGGGAATGTTCCCTGTGAGCTTGAGGAGTATGTGTAATCTGATGTTGTTGGATGATGTAGCCTATAGATGTACTTATATCCAGTTGATTAATGGTGCTGTAGTGTTCAACTGTGCCCTTACTGATTTTCTGCCAGCTAGACCTGTCCATTTCTGATAGAGGGGTGTTAAAGTCTCCATGTGTAATAATGAATTCATCTATTTCTCCCTTCAGTTCTATCAGTTTTTCCCTCGCATATTTTGATTCTCTGTTGTTAGGCAAATTAGATTAAGAATTGTTATGTCTTCTTAGAGTATTGACCCCTTTATCATTACGTAATGCCCTGCTTTATCCCTGATAATTTTCATTGTTCTGATATCTGTTCTCTCTGAGGTTAATATAGCTGCTCCTGCTTCTTTTGATTAGTGTTAGCATAATATATCTTTCTCTATCCTCATACTTTTAATCTATATGTGTCTTTTTATTTAAAGTGGGTATCTTGTAGACAAAACATAGTTGAATCTTGTCTTTTGATCCACTCTGATAATCTCTTTTAATTGGTGCATGTAGACCATTGACATTACTGTTTTTTTAATTTGTTGCTCTTGTTCTTTGTTCCTATTTATGTGTTCCAGTCGTTTTCTGCCTTCTATGGTTTTAAAAGTATTTTGCATGATACTATTTTTTATCCTCCCTTAGCATATCAATATACTTATTTTAAAACATTTTTAGTGGTTGCTCTTGAGTTTGCAAAATGCACTTACAACCAATCCAAGTGCATTTTTATATCATACTCTACCACTTCCTAGGTAGTACAAGTACCTTATAACAGAGTACTCCCAATTCCTCCCTCCCATCCCTTGTACCATTGCTGTCTTTCATTTCACATATACTTAAGCTATAATCATGGATATGTTATTCTTTCAATGCTTCTTGCACAGCATGTCTACTGGTGACAAATTCCCTCAATTTTTGTTTGTTTGAGAAAGTCTTTATCTCTCCTTCTTTGAATGGTGATGCAGAATTTCATGGGATACAGAATTCGATGTTGATAATTTTTTCTCTCAGCACTTTAAGTATTTCATTGCACTTTCATCTTGCTTGCATGATTTCTGAGGAGAAATTATATGTAATTCTGAATTTTGCTCCTTTATTGACAAGCAGTTTTTCCCTCTGGCTTATTTCAAGGTTCTACTCTATCTCTGATTTTCTGCAGTTTAAATATGATATGCCTAGGTGTAGATTTTGGGACAATTATCCTGCTTGGTGTTCTCTGAGCTTCCTGGATCTGTGATTCAGTGTCTGCCATTAATTTAGGAAAATTTTCAGGCATTATTGCTTCAAATATTTCTTCTGTTCTTTCCTTTCTTTCACTTCCTTCTGGTATTCCCATTATGCCTATGTTTCACCTTTTGTAGCAGTTCAGCTTCTTTGATATTCTGTTCTCTTTTTTTCAGCAATTTTTCTCTTTGCTTTTCAGTTTTGGATGTTTCTATTGACATATCCTCAAGCCCAGAGATTCTTTCCTCAGTTGTGTCCAGTCTGCTAATAAGCTCACCAAAAGCAATCTTCATTTCTGTTAGTGTTATTGATCTCTAGCATTTCTTTTTTGCTCTTTCTTAGAATTTCCATCTATCTTCCTACATTACCCATCTGTTCTTGCACATTGTCTACTTTTATTTTAGAGACCATAGCATATTGATTATAGATTTTTAAAATTCCTTGTCTAATTCCAATGTTCCTGCTATATCTTACTCTCATTCTGCTGCATGTTCAGTCTCTTCAAACTGTATTTTTTGCCTTTTAGTATGCCTTGTAATTTTTTCTTGATAGCTGATCATGATGTATTGGGTAAAAGAAACTGTGTAAAATAGGCCTTTAGCAATGTGGTGGTAAATTTGGGGATAGTGGAAGTGTTCTATAGTTTTATGATTTAGGCTCAGTCCTTTAGTGAGTGTGTGCCCTTGGACCATGAACTTCACAAGTGCTTTTCAGTTTTCCCACCCTTTTGGTGTGATAGGATGGCAAGAGGGAGCTGGAGTTTTTTTATTTCCTTTGCCCCACATGGAACGCTACAGGGAACTAGAGTTGATAGTTCCATTCCCCAACATGGAAGGCCAGATTGGGCTGGATTTGGGTATTTCTTTTCTCCCAGGTCAGTTAGGTTGTGATAAAATCCCAATACATTAGCCTCTGGTAAGATAGTTTTTCTTGAAGGTAGGCCTTTTTAAGAGGAACAGAATTCTCTTGTGTGTTTCAAATGGGCTTTTCCCCTCCCACTGCAGGAATCATGAGGTGTTTTTTCTGTGATCTTCACCGTGAAAACATGGCAGAGCTCCCGGAGGTAAAACTCACAAAAGTGCAAGGGACCCCTATAACTCTGCCAGCACCCCCGGAATTTTTAACTCTCTGACTTGTCCATACTTAGTCTTCAGTATTTTGTCCATTTAAATTTGGATTTTTCTACCCCAGCACGGGGTCCTCTGGAAGTTTTTGCTTGTGGGTTTCTGGTAGAGTAAGTTGTGATTCTGTCTACCTGCCTGCCTGTCTCTCCAATTTTGTGGGCAGTGGTTTGCCCTGTGGACTCACTTCTTATTGGATCTAAAAAGAGCTGTTGATTTTTAAAGTTTATTTAGCTTGTTTACTTGTTGTTTATATGGAGTATCAACTTCCTAGCTCCTTACATGCTGAACCAGAAACCTGAAGTCTCTAGTTTACTTTTAATGCCTTTATATGGTTTTAATATTAGGATAATGGTGTCCTCATAAACTGCTTTGAAAAGTGTTACATCCTCTTCTATTTTCTGGAAGAGATTGTATAAAATTGATATTATTTGTTTCTTAAATGTTTGGTAGTATTTACCAGTGAAAACATCTGGGCCCAATGTATTGTTTTTTGGAAAGTTTTTAGTTTACAATTCAATTTCTTTAATAAATATAAAATATTTAGGTTATGAATTTTTCCTTATATATACCAGTAGTTTGTGTCTTTCAAGAAATTTATCCATTTTATCTATGTTATTAAATGTGTAGGTTTAGAATTATTGGTAATATGCCTTGATTATCCTTTTAATATCCAGGGGATCAGTAGTTATGAACCTTCGTTTGTATATGATGTGGGTAATTTATGTCTTCATTATTTCTTGGTTATCTTGTCTAAAGATTTATCAATTTTATTGATATTTTCAGAGTCAATTTTTGCTATCATTGTTTTCAATTTCAGTGATTTATGATTCAATTTTTAGTGTTTCCTTTTTTCTGCTTGCTTAGGTTTAAAGTGGCATTTTTCTCCAGTTTCCTAAGGTGGATCTTTAATTTATTATTTTTAGATATTCCTTGCTTTTTAATGTATGCATTTAATTCTATAAATTACCCTCTAAGAACTGATTTAGCTTCATTACACAAATTTTGATATTATATGTTTATTTTCAGTTAGTTCAAAATATTTTAATTTCTCTTAAGACTTCTTCTTTGACCCATGAGTTCTTTAGAAATGTGTTGTGGAATCTTCAAATACTTGAGAATTTCTGGCTATTTCTCTGTTTTTGATTTTTAGTTTATTTTTTTAGAGTGTGAGCATAACAAAAGGTATGATTTCTCTTTCTACAATTCTGTTAAGATGTGTTTTATGGACTAGAATATGATCTATCTCAGTAAATGTTCCATTTGTGTTTATAAGAAAGTGTATTCCACTTTTGTTGGATAGAGTGCTCTATAAATGTCAATTTCATCAAGTTGATTGATGTGCTATTTAGTTTCTCTATACTCTTACTGATTTTATGCCTGCCTGTTCTATCAATTACTGACAGGGATGTGTTGGTATCTCCAACTATGTTATTGCATTTGTCTATTTCTCCTTTCATTTCTATCAATTTTTGCTCATGTATTTTGATGCTCTCTTGTTAGGTGCATACATGCTTAGGATTGTTGTATCTTCTTAGAGAATTGACTCCTTTATTATTTTGTAATGTTCTCCTTTGTCTCTGATAATCTTTTTTCTAAAACTTTCATTTGAAATTAACATAACTGCTGCAGCTTTGTGTTAGGATGGCATATGCTCCTCAATCCCTTTACTTTTTATCTATTTTGACAATCTCTGTCTTTTAACTGGTGTCTTTGACCCTTCACAGTTAAAACAAATATTGATATAGTTGAATATAATCTACAATCTTTTTAAATTTTTCCATTTATTGCATTTGTTATTTTTGTTTCTTTTCTCCCTTCTTTCTTTTCCTTCTCTGTTTTTAATTGAGCACATTATAAGATTGCATTTTATCTCCCCTTTTGATGTATCATTTTTACTTCTTTTTTGTATTTAACTTTTTAGTAGTTGCCCTACAGTTCACAATAACCATTTTAAAATAATTGAATTCTACCTTCAAATAACACTACACATCTTCTTGTATAGTCCAGATACTTTTTAACAGAGTATTCTTAATTCTTCTTTTCTGTCCCTTTTCATATTGCTGTTATTTATTTCATTAATGCCTATCCTATAAACACCCAACACATTGTTACTATTGTTACTCTATGCAGTTATATTTTAGATCAATTAAGAATAAGAAAAATAAAATAATTTATTTTCTCTTTATTAATTTGTTTTATTATACTTTTCCTTTTTATGTAGTTCCAAATTTCTGATCTCCCTGATAAATTTCTTTCCTGACTGATGAACTTCTTTTAACATTTCTTGCAGAGCATGTCTGCTGGCAATTAATTACTTCAGTATTTTTCCAAAAAGTCTTTATTTCTCTTTCAATTTTGAAGGATAATTTTTTTCTGGATGTAGAATTCTAGGTTCACGGTTTTTCCTTGCAAGATTTAGCTCTATTTTCTTCTTGTTTGCATGGTTTCAGATGGGAAGTCTGCTCTAATTCTTACCTTTGTTCTTCCATACATAGGTGTTTTCTGGGTTCCTTTAAGATTTTCTTTTGGTTTTCTGCAGTTTCTATGATATATCTTCATGTGGGTATTTTCAGTATTTGTCCATATGGTGTTCTGGGGCATGTGCCTTTTCACGTAAATATTAGAATAAGCTTGTCTACATCTACAAAGACCTTTGTGGGGTTTTGATAGGCATTGCATTAAAGAAATAGATCAATAAAGGGAGATTCGACTTCATTACTATGTTTAATCTACTAATCCATGAACACGTTATGTCTTTCCATTTATTTAGGACTCTGATTTATTTCATCAGCATTTTGTAATTTTCTGTATATAGATCATGTACATGTTTTGTTAAATTTATACATAAGTTTTTTATTTTGTGTTATGCAATTGTGAATAATATTGTGCTTTTAATTTGGGTTTCCACAGGTTCATTAATAGTATATAGAAATGTATTTTTTTGTTATTATCTTGTATCCTGTGATGCTGCTGAACTCACTTATTGGTTATAGGAGTTTTTTGTAGACTACTTGGCATTTTCTACATAGATAACCATGTCACTTGCAAATAAGAACAGTTTTATTTCTTCCTTTCTTAAAAGTATGACTTCAATTCTTTTGTACCTTATTGTGCTGGCTAGAACTTATAGTACTATGTTCCATAAGAGTGGTGAGAGTAGACATCTTTCCTTGTTGCCAGTCTTAAGGGGAAAGCATTTAGTCTTTCACCATGAAGTATGTTATTAGCTATTGACTTTTTACACATTCTCTTCATAAAGTTGAGGAATATCTCTGCTATTTTTAGTTTGCTGAGGATTTTTATCATGCGTGAGTGTTGGATTTTGTCAAATGATTTTTCTGCATCATTTGATATGACCATATGTTTTTTCTTCCTTACCCTACTGATATGATCAATTATATTGATTAATTTTCAAATAATGAGTAAGAATTCTGTACTTAAAGTAAATCTCACTTGGTCGTGATGTATAATTCTTTAAACACATTGTTCAATTTGATTAGTTAATTTTTTCTTAAGGATTTCTGTGTCTACATTAATGACAGATATTGGTCTGTAGTTTTCATTATTTGTACTGCCTTTGCATGATTTTAGTATCATGATAATACTGGTCTCATAACATGAGTTTAGAGACTCCTCTTGTATTTTTTGGAAGAGTTTGTGTAATATTGGTCTTAATTCTTCCTTATACTTTGGGGTGAATTATCAATTGAAAGCAACTGCGGCTAGAGCTTTCTTTTTAGAGGGGTTTTAAATTACAAATTCAATTTTTTAAATGATTGTATGAATATTCAGGATATCAATTTCATCTTGTTTCAATTTTGGTAGCTGGTGGCTTTCAAAGAAATGGTCCATTTCTTCTAAGAAGAATATATGAAGCGAAGTTGTACGTTGTATCATCATATTGCCATTTTATTGGCTGTAGCATCTGTACTCATGTTCTTTGTTTCATTCCTTATATTGTTGATTTTTGTCTTTTTAAAATCAATCTTACTAGAGGTTTGTCAATTGTATTGATATTTTTTGAAGGATCAGCTTTTTGTTATTTTGTTTTTCCATTTTTAATTTCATTGATTTCAGCTCTTAAATTTATTATTTCCTTCCTTCTTGTTCTGAGATTATTTTGCTTTTCTTTTTCTAGATCATGAAAAAGGAACTTAGATTACTGATTTGGATTCTTTCTTTTAAAGTGTAGATTTTGGTGCTAGAAATTCTTCTCTAAGTACTGCTTTAGATGCATCCTATATTTTTTTTTGTAGGATGATTTTTTGTTTTTCATTTTAATTCAGTTCCATGTAGTTTTTTTTCTGAGATTTTTTTAAATTGATGTCATAATAGTTTAAAACGTTGTGAGATTTCAGTTGTACATTATTATTTGTCAGTCACCATATAAATGCACCCCTTCACCCCTTGTGCCCACCTCCCAACTCCCTTCCCCCTGGTAACCACCAAACTGTTCTCTCTGTCCGGGTGTTAGTTTATATTCCACGTATGAGTGAAGTCACATGGTGTTTGTCTTTCTCTGTCTGGCTTATTTCATTTAACATAATACCCTCAAAGTCCATCCATGTTGTTGCAAATGGGATGATTGTGTCTTTTTTATGGCTGAGTAGTATTCCATTGTATACATATACCACATCTTCTTTATCCAATCATCTGTTGACAGACACTTGGGTTGCTGCCACTTTCTGGCTATAGTCAATAATGCTGCAATGAACATACAGGTACATAAGCCTCTTTGGATTGTTGATTTCAAGTTGTTTGGATAAATACCCAGAAGTAGGATAGCTGGGTCATAAGGTATTTCTATTGTTAATTTTTTGAGGAATCTCCATACTGTTTTCCACAGAGGCTGCACCAGTTCACATTCCCACCAGCAATGAACGAGGGTTCCCTTTTCTCCACGTCTTCTCCAACATTTATTTTTTGTCTTGGTGGTTATAGCCATTCTAATGGGTATAAGGTAATATCTTAGTGTAGTTTTGCTTTGCATTTCCCTGATGATTAGTGATGAACATCTTTTCATGTGCCTATTGGCCATCTGTATATCTTCCTTAGAATAATGTCTGATCATATCCTCTGCCCATTTTTTGATCAGGTTACTTGCTTTTTTGTTGTTCAGTTGTGTGAGTTCTCTATATACTATGGAGATTAACCCCTTGTCAGATATATAATTTGCAAATATTTTTAATTTTTTTGTGGGTTGTCTTTTCATTTTGATCCTGTGATCCTGGTTTCCTTTGTCTTGCAGAAGCTCTTTAGTCGGATGAAGTCCCACGTGTTTATTTTTACTTTTGTTTCCCTTATCCAAGTAGATATGGAATTCAAAAGTATCCCTCTAAGACCTATGTCAAAGAGTGTTCTGCCTATATTTTCTTCTGGAGTTTTATAGTTTCAGGTCTTACCTTTAAGTCTTTGATCCATTTTGAATTAATTTTTGTGTATGGTGAAAAACAATGGTCTACTTTCATTCTTTTTTAATAGATTTTTTTAAGTAAGATTGGCTCTGAGCTAACATCTGTTGCCAATCTTCCTCCTTTTTTCCTTTTTTTATGTCCCCAAAGCCCCAGTAGACAGTTGCATATCATAGTTGTACATCTTTCAAGTTGTTCTATATGAGATGCCGCCTCAGCATGGCTTGATGAGCGGTGAGTAGGTCCGCGCCCAGGATCTGAACCCCAGGCCACTGAAGTGGAGTGTGAACTCAACTGCTACACCACTGGGCCAGCCCATACTTTCATTCTTTTGCATGTGGCTGTCCAGTTTTCCCAGCACCGTTTATTGAAGAGACTTTCCTTTCTCTGTTGTATATTCTTAGCTCCTTTGTTGAAGATTAGCTGTCAGTATATGTCTGGTTTTCTTTCTGGACTTTCAATTCTGTTCCATTCCTCTGTATGTCTGTTTTTGTACAGTACTGTGCTGTTTTGTTTATTATAGTTTTGTAGTATATTTTGAAGTCAGAGATTGATGCCTCCAGCTTTGTTCTTTTTTCTCAGGATTGCTTTAGCTATTCAGGTCTTTTGTTGCCCCATCTGAATTTTAGGATTCTTTATTCTATTTCCATGATGTATCTCATTGGGATTCTGATTGGGATTGCATTGAATCTGTAGGTTGCTTTAGGTAGTATGGACATTTTAACTATGTTTATTCTTCCAATCCATGTGCATGGGATATCTTTTCACTTCTTTATGTCATCATTGATTTCTTTCAATAATATTTTATAGTTTTCATTGTATAGGTCTTTCACCTCCTTGGTTAGATTTATTCTTAGATATTTTTTTCTTTTTGTTGCAATTGTAAATGGGGTTGTATTCTTGAGTTCTCTTTCTGTTGGTTCATTATTAGAGTATAGAAATGCAACTGATTTTTGTAAGTTGATTTTGTACCCTGCAGTTTTGCTGTAGTTGTTGATTATGTCTAATAGTTTTCTGATGGATTCTTTAGGGTTTTCTATATATAGAATCATGTCATCTGCAAACAGCAAGAGTTTCACCTCTTTATTGCCTATTTGGATTCCTTTTTCTTGCCTAATTGCTCTGGCTAGAACATCCATTACTATGTTGAATAAAAGTGGTGAGAGTGGGCACTCTTGTCTTGTTCCTCTTCTCAGAGGGATGGCTTCCAATTTTTCCCCATTGAGTAAGATATTGGCTGTGTGTTTGTCATATATGGCCTTTATTATGTTGAAGTACTTTCATTCTATACTGATTTTGTTGAGAATTTTTATCATAAATGGATGTTGGATCCATCCGTTTTGTGAGTCAAATGCTTTCTCTGCATCTATTGAGATGATCATGTGCTTTTTATTATTCATTTTGTTAATGTAGTGTATCACATTTATTGATTTGCAGATGTTGAACCATCTCTGTGTCCCTGGTATAAATCCCACGTGATCATGGTGTATGATCTTTTTAATGTATTGTTGTATTCTGTTTGCCAATATTTTGTTGAGGCTTTTTGCATCTATGTTCATCAGCAACATTGGCCTGTAATTTTCCTTCTTTGTATTGTCCTTGTCTGGCTTTGGTATCAGAGTGATTTTGGTCTTGTAGAATGTGTTAAGAAGTGTTCCATCTTCCTTTTTTTTTTTTGGAATAGTTTGAAAAGGATAGGTATTAAGTCTTCTTTGAATGTTTGGTAAAATGAGAAGCCGTCTGGTCCTGGACTTATATTTTTTGGGAGGTTTTTATTACTGTTTCAATCTCTTTTCCTGTGATTGGTCTGTTCAGATTCTCTATTTCTTCTTGACTCAGTTTTGGGAGGTTGTATGAGTCTAATAATTTATCCATTTCTTCTAGATTGTCCAATTTGTTAGCATATAGTTTTTCATAGCATTCTTTTATAATCCTTTGTATTTCTGTGGTATCTGTTGTGATTTCTCCTCTTTCATTTCTAATTTTATTTATTTGAGCCTTCTCTCTTTTGTTCTTAATGAGTCTGGCTAAGAGTTTGTCAATTTTGTTTATTGTCTCAAAGAACCAGCTTTTTGTTTCATTGATCCTTCCTACTGTTTTTTTGGTTTCAATTTCATCTATTTCTGCTCTAATTTTTATTATTTCCATCCTTCTGCTGACCTTGGGCTTTGTTTGTTCTTCTTTTTCTAGTTCTGTTGAGTGTAGTTTAGGATTGCTTATTTGGGATTTTTCTTGTTTGTTAAGGTGGGCCTTTATTGCTATGGAATTCCCTCTCAGGACTGCTTTTGTTCCATCCCATATGAGTTGGTATGGTGTATTTTCATTTTCATTTGTTGCCAGATATTCTTTCATTCTCCTTTAATTTCTTCAATGATCCATTGGTTGGTCAGTAGTATGTTGTTTAGTCTCCACATCTGTATCACTTTCCCAGTTTTTTTCTTGTAGTTCATTTCTAGTTTGATAGCATTATGGTTGGAAAATATGCTTGTTATATTTTCAATATTCTTAAATTTATAGAGGCTTGCCTTGTTTCCCAACATATGGTGTATACTTGAGAATGTTCCATGAGTGCTTGAGAAGAATGTTTTCTCTGCTGTGTTTGGATGGAGTGCTGTATATATATCTATTAAATCCATCTCGTCTAGTTTTTCATTTAATTCCACAATTTCCTTATTGACTTTCTGTCTGGATGACTTATCCATTGATGTAAGTGGAGTGTTAAGGTCCCCTACTATAATTGTGTTGTTGTTAATATCTCCTTTTAGTTTGTTAATAGTTGCTTTACGTACTTTGGTGTTCCTGTGTTGGGCGCTTATATACTTATAACTGATATGTCTTCTTGGTGGAGTGTTCCTTTTTCCATTATATATTACCCCTCTTTGTCTCTCATTACCTTTTTTATCTTGAAGTCTACTTTTTCTGATATAACTATGGCAACAGTTTCTTTCTTTTGTTTGCCATTAGCTTGGAGTATAATCTTCCATCCCTTCACTCTAAGCCTGTGTTTGTCTTTACAGCTGAGGTGTTTCTTGGAGGAAGCAAATTGTTGGGTCTTGTTTTTCAATCCATCGAGCCACTCTGTGTCTTTTGATTGGAGAATTCAATCCATTTACATTTAGAGTGATTATTGATATATGAGGGCTTAATGCTGCCTTTTTATCACTTGTTTTTCAGTTATCTGTTTCCCTTGTTTCTTGTCTCATGTATTTTGGACTGCTAATTCAGTTTGGTGGCTCTGTATGATGGTTTCCTCTTTATTTATCACTTGTGTCTTTGTTCTGATTTTTTGTTTAGTGGTTACGGTGCAGTTTGTATAAAAGATCTTGTAGATGAGATAGTCCATTTGCTGATAACCTCTTGTTCCCTTAGTCTAAGCAGGTTTCATCCCTTTCCTCTTCCCCTTCTAAGTTGTTATGGTCACAACTTATTCCATTATGTGTTGTGAATTTGTGATTAAAATGAAATGATGATATTTATTTTTGGTGTTTTCCTTCCCTTTATCTTTAGAGTTATAATTAAGTGTTTGCTAATCTGTCCTGAGAGACAGTTGTAATTTTCTGATTTTGTCTGCCTATTTATCCGCTTGGTCAAGTCTTTGTAAACTCCTTATTTCTTTTTTTTCAGATATGAGGGTCTTCTTGATCAAATCTTGTAGAGGGGGTCTTGTGGCAATGAACTCCCTCAGCTTTTATTTATCGGGGAAAAATTTTATTTCTCCATCATTTCTGAAGGATATTTTCACTGGATATAGTATTCTTGGATGAAAGTTTTTGTCTTTCCAAATTTTTTTAAATTTTTTGTTTATTGCAGTAACATTGGTTTATAACATTGTATAAATTTCAGGTGTACATCATTATACTTCTATTTCTGCATAGATGACATCATGTTCACCACCCAAATACTAATTACAACCCATCACCACACACATGTGCCAAATTATCCCTTTCGCCCTCCTCCATCCCTCCATCCCTTCTGGTAACCACCAATCCAATCTCTGTCTCTATGTGTTTGTTTATTGTTGTTATTATCTACTACTTAATGAAGGAAATCATATGGTATTTGACCTTCTCCCTCTGACTTATTTCACTTTGCATAATACCCTCAATGTCCATCCATGTTGTCTCAAATAGCTGAATTTCATCGTTTCTTATGGCTGAGTAGTATTCCATTGTGTATATATACCACAGCTTCTTTATCCATTCATCCCTTGATGGGCACTTATGTTGCTTCCAAGTCTTGGCTATTGTGAATAACGCTGCAATGAACACAGGGGTGCATGTATCTTTATGCATTGGTGTTTTCAAGTTCTTTGGATAAATACCCAGCAGTGGAATAGCTGGATCATACGGTAGCTCTATCCTTGATTTTTTGAGGAATCCCCATACTGTTTTCCATAGTGGCTGCACCGGTTTGCACTCCCACCAGCAGTGTATGAGAGTTCCCTTCTCTCCACATCCTCTCCAACACATGTTGTTTCCTGTCTTGTTAATTATAGCCATTCTGACGGGTGTGAGGTGTTATCTGATTGTAGTTTTGATTTTCATTTCCCTGATAGTTAATGATGTTGAACATCTTTTCATGTGCCTGTTGGCCATCTGTATATCTTCTTTGGAGAAATGTCTGTTCAGGTCTTTTGCCCATTTTTTAATTGGGTTGGTAGTTTTTTTGTTGTTGAGATGCATGAGTTCTTTATACATTTTGGAGATTAAGCCCTTATCAGATATATGGTTTGCAAATATCTTCTCCCAATTGTTAGGTTGTCTTTTCATTTTGTGGATGGTTTCCTTTGCTGTGCAGAAGCTTTTTAGTTTGATGTAGTCCCATTTGTTTATTTTTTCTATTGTTTCTCTTGCCCGGTCAGATGTGGTGTTTGAAAATATTTTGCTAAAACGGATGTCGAAGAGCATTCTGCCTACGTTTTCTTCTAGAAGTTTCATAGTTTCAGGTCTTACATTCAAGTCTTTAATCCATTTGGAGTTAATTTTTGTGTATGGTGTAAGGTAAGGTCTACTTTCATTTTTTTGCATGTGGCTATCCAGTTTTCCCAACACCATTTGTTGAAGAGGCTTTCTTTTCTCCATTGTATGTTCTTGGCTCCTTTGTCAAAGATTAGCTGTCCATAGATTTGTTGGTTTATTTCTGGGTTTTCGATTCTATTCCATTGATCTGTGTGTCTGTTTTTGTGCCAGTACCATGCTGTTTTGGTTACTATAGCTTTGTAGTATATTTTGAAATCAGGGAGTGTGATACCTCCAGCTTTGTTCTTTTTTCTCAGGATTCCTTTACCTATATGGGGTCTTTTGTAGTTCCATATAAACTTTAGGATTCTTTGTTCTATTTCTGTGAAAAATGTTGTTGGAACTTTGATAGGGATTGCATTGAATCTATAGATGTCTTCAGGAAGTATGGACATGTTAACTATGTTAATTCTTCCAATCCAAGAGCACGGAATATCTTTCCATTTCTTTGTGTCTTCTTCAATTTCTTTCAGCAATGTTTTATAGTTTTCCTTCCACAGCTCTTTCACCTCTTTGGTTAAGTTTATTCCTAGGTATTTTATTCTTTTTGTTGCAATTGTAAATGGGATGGTATTCTTAATTTCTCTTTCTGCTACGTAGGTCAGGGAAATTTTCATCTATTATTTCTTCAACTAGATTCTCTGCTCCTTTGTCTCTCTCTTCTCCTTCTGGGACACCTATAACATGGATGTTAGTGCAGTTGATGTTGTCCCAGAGGTCCCTTAGAGTATCCTCACTCTTTTCAATTCTTTTTTCTTTTACCTGTTCAGCTTGGGTGATATCCTCTAGTCTTTCATCCAACTCACAGATCCATTCTTCTGTACCCTCTACTCTGCTTTTGATTCCCTCTAGTGAATTTTTCATTTCCAGTATTGTATTCTTCATTTCTTATTGGTTGTTTTTTATATCTTCTGTCTCTTTGTTGACGTTCTCACTGAGTTCATCCATTCTTCTCCCCAGATCACTCAGCATCCTTAGCACTCTTTGTTTGAACTCTCTGTCGGGTAGGTTGCTCATTTCTGTTTCACTTAGTTCCTTTTCTGGAGTTTGTCCTGTTCCCTTACTTGGAATGTATTCCTTTGCCCCCTCATTTTGCCTATTTCCCTGTGCTTGTGTCTATGTATTAGGTATGTCAGCTATGTCTCCTGCTCTTGGAGAGGTGACATATGTAAGTGATGCCTTATGAGGCCCAGCAGTGTGCATCCCTCAGTTCTGAATATTCGAGGAGTGACCCCTATGTGGGCTACTTGTGTCCTTCTTTTTGGTGTGGTAGTTGTCTCTGTATGTGCCCAGGGAGGCTGAGCTATGCCCCTGGCCAGCTGTTGTAATGCGTAGCTGCTTGTCGTTGTTGTGGGCCCTTCAGTCTCTTTGTCAGGTGTGGGGAGCCCCAGCACAGTTGGCTGCAAGATCTAATAGCACATTTGTGTTGCAGTATTTCTTTTAAATGAGTAGACCCCCAGCATGGCAGGTTGTTAGGCTCAGGGGTTACAATTGCTATAAGCCTCTAGCCTTTATGTAGCTTGTCAGCTCTCTGATGATTACTGCTGGGTGGGGCTGGCCTCAGGCATGGGAGCACCCAATTGTTTCAGGCTTTGGATGTGGGACAAACCCCTATGTGGTCTTTGAGCAGCACAAGTCTTCTGCAGTTGACAAGCCCTGCCACCCACAGTTCCACACACACAGTCAACACAGTCCTGCCTTGTATGTGTGCCCTGACCTCCTCAAGGGGACCCAGTCTCTCCAAGGTGGGAACCCCACACACTCCACCACTGCGCCACACTCTCCACCCACTCCTTGCACACACCCTGCACCACAGAGGTGGACTCACTCACCAGGCTGTGGAGAATCCATGAAGCTCACTTAGCAGGCCCACATGTTGCCCAAGGGCTTGTTGTTCAGTGGGGCCATTCCCTAGGGTGGGCTGCCTGCCCTGACTGATCTGGATTAGATTGGTGCTCTAGTGGGTGGGGCAGACCCTTGGCTAGCAGCCGCCGGGGAGAACTCCAATGGTGTCTGCCAGTGTCTTTTTCAGCACACCCATACCAGGCCACAACAATGGCTGCCACCTATGTTCCATTCCCTGGAGAGGTCTCACCTCTCACCGAGATGCACTCAGAACGTATCAGGTAAATCTCTTTTCACCAAAGCACTGTGCACCTTTCTTTCTGGTGATTTTATGTTGCTTTCTGAAATGGGTGAATTTGTGCGTGGGCCCTTTAAGAGCCAGTTTTAATTTCTTTGTGAACCAGCTTTTAGTACTCCACAATGTTTTAGTAGCAAGCAAAGTCAGATATTATGCCACTCATCTCAATTCTGCTGAGTCTAAAAAGTGCCTACAGCAGGAGTGCTCCTCTGTTCAGGGACCCACGCCTCCAGGGAGGGCTGCATACCTTTGGGCTGCTACTGGGTGGCCGTGAAGTGCTGCAA
Source organism: Ceratotherium simum simum (assembly GCF_057802395.1). Lineage (NCBI taxonomy): Eukaryota > Metazoa > Chordata > Mammalia > Perissodactyla > Rhinocerotidae > Ceratotherium > Ceratotherium simum. The sequence goes on from NC_141940.1 coordinate 71,382,496, forward strand.
CTTGTAAAGGTGGTGTTTTTTTCTCTCCAGAAGGGAATTTCTGCATCTTACACCTGAATTACGATTGTCGTTTGTTGCAGGAGTTCCTCTTATCCAGTTTTCAGTTCTCTCTCAGGGGTAATATTTCCACGAGTTGTTGTAAATTGGCTGTTTCCGTGGGAGGAGGTGAGTTCGGAGTCTGCCTATGCCGCCATCATGACTTCTCTCCCCAACATGATGTAATCTATACAGAAATTGAAATATAATGATGTACACCTGCAATTTATACAATGTTATAAGTCAATGTTACCACAATAAAAAAAAATTTAAAAGTGTCATTCCATTCCCTTTTTGGCCTCCATGGTTTCTAGTGAGAAATCTGTTATTAATCTTATTGAGCATCTCCTATATGTGAAAAGTCACTTCTTTCTTGCTGCTTTCAAGATTCTCTCTTTGCCATCAACTTTCAATAGTTTCATTATAATGTGTCCATGTCAACCTCTTTGATTTTATCCTACTTGGAGTTTATTGAACCTCATGGATGTGTATACTCATGTATTTAATAAAAATTGGAAAGCTTTCTGGCATTATTTCTTCAAATATTCTTTCTTCTTTCTCATTCTCCTCTCCTTTTGGGAGTCTCATGATGTGTATGTTGGTAAACATAATGATGTGTTATAGGACTCCTGGGCTCTGTTAATTTTTTTCATTCTTTTATATTTCTGCTCCTCAGATTGGATAATTTCAATTGACCAATATTCAAGTTTGCTGATTGTTGCTTCTCCCTGCTCAAATATCCTATTGAAACCCCCTGGTGAGTTTTTTCATTTCGGTTATTGCACTTCTCAGCTTCAGAATTTCTGATTGTTTCCTTTAAAAATCTCTATTCTTTATTGATAGTCTCTATTTATTCATATGTCATTCTCCTGTCTCTCCTTTAGATATTTGTTCATTGTTTCCTTATCTCTTTGACCACGTTTAAGACAAAGTCTTTGTTTCGTATGTTCATTGTCTATACTTCCTCAAGGACAGTGTCTGTTAATTTATTCTATGAATAGGCCATAATTTCTTATTTCTTTGCATGATTTGCAATTTTTTGTTGGAAACTGAACATTTTGAATATTATACTTTGTAACTCTGGAAATCATATTCTTACCCCTTGTGGGAGATCAAGATTTGGCCACCCTGAAATACATCTCTTTACCTTGATTGTTTTCTCTGATGGACATTTGACCTCCCCCACTAACTGCCTAAAGAATTTGATATAGTAACTCCTTCCTGGAACAGATCTTCTATCTGATGGCTGTAATATAATGTAAAATAGATGTTACAATAGAAAAGACACCAACAAGCCCATCTTATCGGAAGTTCTGTCTGTCTGGCCACATTCTCTGGATGGCCCTGCGAGGAGCTGCCAGACAAACATTTACATTTATAAGGGAAATCTCCATTTGTAAAGGTATCTCCCTCTCTGTATTGGGAAGAGGGGGGGCAACCTCATTTCTAGAAACTTATCAATGTGGAAGGTGAGGCCTTAAATCTGCATAATAAACTTACTCTTGTTTACTGTGCTTTAGTGGTAATCTCCTGTAACTGACTCCCCCCACCCCCAACATCCTCCTTTGTCATTGGCTAAACATGGTATTTAAGACGAGAATTTCTGCTATTGTATGGAGAAACGCAGTGTCCCTGCTTTCTCCCATGTATACATGTTATTAAATTTGGTATTATTTTCTCCTGTTAACCTGTCTTGTTAATTATTTGGCCAGCCATAAGAACCTTAAGGGAAGGTGCAGAGGGGGATTCTCCCTATTCCCCCAACAGTTTTGGCGTAGTCAGCAGGATCCCCACTGGCTGGCAAGTTGCCTTCTCTGGCTGGAAGAACTGCCTTCTCCTTGGGCTACTGCAGATGATGAGATATGGGAACGCCTGATAAAAGCCAGCAAAAGGTAAGATTCCTTACCACGTCAGGCTCGCGGAATCTCTATCTGCAGGGTCTGGTGGAAGCAAGCGGTGAGAATTTTTTTCTCTTTCTAAATTTAGATTGGCAGGAGAAAATATTTGGGAAACTAGTTTCTTGTGCTTTTGGTGACTCTAGTAAATTTGGTAGAGTACTCTTGGTTTTGATCTTTATCCCTTTTCCTCCCAGAGTAGTCTCTGTCTTGTTCTGTGGCCTGAGAGCTTGGCTTTGTGACCAGTGAGAATATTCTCCTTGGTCTCTACCATACAGAAGGTGCATTTACCGGGGTGCACCTTGGTGGCCAGTCGAGTAGACTGGGGTTCCGAACTGTCTTTGTCCGGGTTTGCCAAGCTCTCAGGGGAGTTTGTCATAAAGGGCCCAGTCCATAAGGGCTTTTGTCATCTTAACCTTCGTTGCTTAGTGCTGGAAAATGGCATTCCAGTATCGCCTGCCCGATGTCACAGATTAGCGGGTCTGTAACTGGAGGTGTCCCACACTATTGTGGGAGACCGGAGACACTGTTTTTGCTACACCATCCTTACTGCCTGTGCAACGAAGGTCTTTACTTTCTCTGAATATCTTTGGGAGTGCTGTGGATCATGGGAGCTACATCATCTGCACCCTCACCAGGGATGCTTCTTGTGTCCATGGTAAAGATTTATTCTAATGGTGGAAAGTTACCTCGGGGTCTTTCCTTAAAAAGGCTTATTGGATTGAGTCACTATTGGAATAAATATACAAATGAAGATCCTTCTCGTCAATGGCCAGACGACAGATCCTTTGAATTGGGAAAACTTCTAAATTGGGGAAAACAAAATGTTTTCAGAGCTCTCACATAATTATTTAATTGGTACCTTAAAAAGGCCAGAAAAAGGAAGGGAAAAATTTGACTAGCCTTAAGACCCTGACTCAGGTTACAATTGAATTGAGAACATATATTTAAAAGTATAAATGTTGATAAGATTATAAAGGTTGGAATGTTTGAACTAATTTTATATAAAGAGGTTACATCAACTTTGCCTGAGTATGTTTTAAAATGTCTGACTGGGAATGCTTCTCTTGTCCAAAATTATAAGACCAAGACCTATTGATAAAAGTCTCAATAAAAACTATGTTTAGAGGTATAAGAGGTGATGAAATTTTGTAGAAAAACTGATGTTATTTCTATTACAGAACTGGTCAACAAAAATAGTAATTTAAATGATGGCTAATTTTATCTAATGTCTTATGAAGTCTTGTAGGCAATCTAAATAATTATTGGGAACAAGTAACTAAATAGTTGTAAAAAAGATGAATGTTGTGTAAACTTTAAGCAATAATTATGTATTATGGTGGTTACAGCTTCCAAACTCTTTTTGATGACTTAAAACTTTAGAGTTTTGCTAAAGTTTATGATAAAAATTCATTGAGTATCTAGATCATTTCAAAATAAGATATTAGACATTGATTACTAAATGAAAGTTTGTCTACTTTTGGCTTTTTATTACAGAAAAACTAAAAGGTGTTTTGGGTCTATTAGTAAGCATATCTTGTGTTTTATTAAAGGTTATACTATAAAGTAACATATTTCTAGAAGTTATAATGTGTTTATAAATTTTCCAAGCCACAAGTTACTAATGTAAAAGAAAGTTGATAATTGCTTACTTAGTTTTTACTTACAAATTAAGGTTTTTAAAGGTTAAAATTTCTAATTAGTATATGTGATTGAAGCTACTAAAAATTAAGAAAAATATGTCTATGTACAGGGAAAGTAAGATAGATAAAAAAGGTACAAAGAATGGAAATATTTTATTTGGTTGATTAAGAAAGATAAATTTGTCCTCAAGTACTAGGAAGGAAAAGAAAGATAAGGGACAAATTCTGACGGTAAAAAGAAAGTTATAGGAAGTTTATGGAAGGAATTCTGGAAAAGGAGTTTTATGCATGGTCAAGTTGGCTAAGATTAAAATGAATTTAATTAAATAAGTGAGTTTCAATATCAGAAATAAGATGATGCAAAATTAAAATTTGGTCTTCTTCCTCTTAAAAGGATAATTTTCTTGAACTTGATAAAGATGTTATAAAAGATTTTTCTTTACCGTTAAGTAAGTCTACCTAAAAATCAAAAAAATCTATGTTCAAAACGACTGAGGTCTCACTATTAAGGTTTTTTGGACTGTTAATGCTCTGTTTGCTTTGACTTGTTATATTTTTGACAAGCTCCCCAAAATTCATATCTTAAATAAAGTCTTTTTTTTTACTTTTTTTCTTTGAGAATTTTCAAATGGCCCTGGAACTTCTCAAAGAAATTTGCTCTCTTCCTATAAGGAGAAAGATACTAAACTTATTAGGCTTATTCAATATGTTAAACTACATGGGAAACATTGTCAGACAAGTAATGATAAGCCTGCTTAGATGATATTCTATGGGTAAATGTTATTGATATAGGCATTTTAAAATTATATAACATTACTGAAGTTCTGATCTATCCTAATTATCAATCATAATTCTGGTTACTATTATTTTAAAATGTTATATGTCACAAAATTAACCAGATTTCTTTGTCAATTGCCATTTTGCTTGTTGCTTACAGACTTATTTCTTTGCTCTAATGCTGTTGCAAAATATGTTTCAACTTCAGAAAAATTCATGGAAAGGACTTTAACACTTACTCTAAAATATAGGCTTCTGACACTTTCTGATCATAAAACTGAACTTGATAAGAAATTACAGAAATCTGATGGAGAGACTGATAACTTCATAAAGCGGCTAACAAAAAGATTGGAATCAAAAATGGATTACACAGGACTAAATAAACTGATAAGGATGATTATAATTTTTATGATTTTTCATTTGAAATATTGCTAAATTTTAATGTTTTGTTTTTTCAGATTTAAGGAAAACTTTTTCTCTTTTCTCCTGAGCTAGTTATGACTTATAACAATTTGATAAATGATACTTTTATAAGCAAAATTGAAATATTTATCTTTTTCTCTCTACCTGATCCCTCCAGAATTTGAAAACTTTTAATAAGTGAATATTATTGTTTTCATGGCAATATAGTTATTTGCATAAATGCAATAAGAATCTATTCTCCTTATAACAGGACACAATTGGAAACACTGGTTATACTACCAAGACTATGACTGGAACATCATATTTGCAATATAGCCATACAGCTTTTGAGGAATAAAGATTGGACTTTATGAAATAAAGCCACATGGAAATATTGGCCTGGTACCTTATGTTCCAAGCAGCACTTATCAGGATAAATAAAGAATATCACTTATCGGGCAGGTACAAGAAACCTCGAAATATTTTGGGGGAACATTGGAAGAGAGGAATTCACCCAAATCTGTAGGTATTACAGGCGAATTCTGATGACAAAATCCTTGGCTTGGCTTCCCTGGCCTTGAGAGGCCTTTGAAGTTCAATGTGAGATTCCTTATAAAAAGTTCCAGCGAAGCAGATTTAAAAGAGCTGATATGATCAATTGCTATTCTTGCTATTCTTATGTAAATAATTGGGCCAAATTCATTAAAACTAGACTTATTTTGCAAACTAGTTAGTTTTAATTTGGCTATCTTAATAAAAATGAGGATGATTTTAGAGAGAAAAATTATATTTCAGTAAACACTATAGTATACATTTGCAGATATTAGATCCTAGTCTTGTTAATTATCTTTTGAGGTTTCTGTTTTTTATCTGTTGAGTGGACTGGATCCTGATTTCTTCTAATCTCCTAAAATATCTGGCTACAGATCTCCTAACTAACGTTTTTGATTTTTTCCATCATTTTCATTTGAAATCACTGAGAACTGAACCTGCCCTTTATCCTGAAGCCTTACAAACTGAAGCCTATGGACTTGATATAAACCGGAGAGATTACCTGATGACATTGTGGGAGATCAAAATTTGGCCACCCTGAAATATATCTCTTTACCTTGATTGTTTTCTCTGAAGGACATTTGACCTCCCCCACTAACTGCCTAAAGAATTTGACATGGTGGCTCCTTCCTGGAACAGATCTTCTATCATGATGGCTGCAAAGATAATGTAAAATAGATGTTACAATGGGAGGGGCACCAAGCCCCTTTTATCAAAAACTCTGTCTCTCCCTGACCACATTATCTATAGATGACCCCAAAAAGAATTGTCCTCCTGCCCTCTGAAGTCCCAGGCCACTACCCACCCCCAACACGCTCCTTGCCTTTAGCTGCAATACTTAAGCAAGCAGCTTAGACAGAGGGACGAGTTGCTCATTTCTGAGTTTCTCCCATGTATACATGTTATTAAACTTGGTATTATTTTCTCCTGCTAACCTGTCTTGTTGATTATTTGGCCAGCCATAAGAACCTTAAGGAAGAGGGCAGAGGGAGATTCTCCCTCTTCCCCCGACAACATCATCAGGGACATTTAAACTGCAAAAGATACATTGACGCAGACATCTAAAATTCTTCTTAACTGGCTGTCCTCTGAACTCAGAAACTGGTTTATAATTTGCTCCAACCATTAACCTTGCTTTTCTTTTGTTTCTATAGAAATGCTTCTTATTAAATACTTGATTGCTTACTTCCACAATATATAAAGCCTAACTTTTACATACAGACAGAAAATCAATATTGAAACAGCAGGTTTGAGTAATACTGTAGATCAAATGGACCTAACACACATATAGAGAATATTCCACCTAACAGCAGCAGAATATACATTCTTCCCAATCACACACAGAACACTCTCCAGGACAGATCACATCTTAGGCCACAAAACAAGTTCAACAAATTTAAGAAGGTTGAGATCATACTAAGAATCTTTTCTGAAAGTAATGAAAGGAAACTAAAAATCAATAACAGAAGGAAAATTCACAAATATGTGGAAAATAAACAACACACTCTTGAATAACTAATGGGTCACAGAAAAAATTAAAATGGAAGTTAGAAAATGTCTTCATACAAATGAAAATGAGAAAAAAAATCACAAAAAATCAGTACTAAGAGGAAAGTTTAAAATGATAAATGCCTACATTAAAAAAGAAGAATGATATAAAAAAAACCACCCTAACTTTACACCTCAAGGAACTAGTAAAAGAAGAACAAACGAAGGCCAAAATTAGCAGAAGAAGGAAATAATAAAGACTAAAGCAGTAACAGATGAAATAGAGAATAGAAAAATAGATCAAAGAAACTGAGTTGTCTTTTTGAAAATATAAACCAAATTTACAAACGAAAAAAGGGAGAATATTTACATAAATAAAATCAGAAAAAGATCATGAGACATTACAACTGTTGAAGCAGAAATAAAAAGGATCATAAGAAACTACTATGAATAATTATATGCTAACAAATTGGATAACCTAGAAGAACTGGATAAATTCCTACAGAAATATAACCTACCAAGACTGTCATGAAAAAACAGAAAATCTGAACAGACAAATAATGAGTAAGGAGACTGAAGCAGTAATCAAAGCCCTCCAACAAAGAAAAGCCTAGGACCAGATGGCTTCACTGTTAAATTCTACAAAACACTTTAAAAAGAATGTCAATCCTCAAACTTGTCCAAAAAACTTGAAGAGCAAGGAATATTCCCAAACTCATTTTACAAGGCTAACATTACCCTGATACCACAACCAGACAAGGACAGTATAAGAAAAGAAAACTACGGACCAATATCCTTGATGAACATAGATGTAAAAATCCTCAACAAAATACTAGGAAACCAAATTCAACAGCACATTAAATGGATCATACATTATGACCAAGTGGGATTTATCCCTGGGATGCAAGGACAGTTCAACATACACAAATCAATCAATGTAATACACCATATTAACAAAATGAGGGTAAAAATCACGTGACCATCTCAATAGATGCAGAAAAAGCATTTGACAAAATTCAGCACCTTTTTCATAATAAAAATGCTTAACAAACTAGATATAGAAAGAATGTACCTCAACATGATAAAGCCCATATACAACAAGCCCACAGCTAACATCATACTAAATGGTGATAAATTGTAAGCCTTTCCCCTAATATCAGGAATAAGACAAGGATGCCCACTCTCACCACTTCTATTCAACATAGTACTGAAAGTCCTAGCCAGATCAATCTGTCAAGAAAAATAAATAAAAGTATCCAAATCAAAAAAGAAGTAAAATGATTTCTGTTTGCAGATGACATGGTATTATATGTAGAAAACCCTAAAGACTCCAAAAAAACTGTTAGAATTAATAAATGAATTCATAAGATTGCAGGATACAAAATCAACATGCAAAAATCAGTTGTATTTCTATACACTAACAATGAACTGTACAAAATGGAAATTAGGTAAACAATCTCATTCACAATATCAGCAAAAAGAATAAAATACTTTGGAATAAACTTAACCAAAGAGATGTAAGACTTTTACATTGAAAATGACAAAACATGGATGAAGGAAATCAAAGAAGACACAAATAATAGAAAGATGTCACATGTACATGGACTGGAATAGTTAGTATTGGTAAAATTGTCCATACTATCCAAAACGATGTACAGATTTAATGCTATCTCCATTAAAAACCCAATGCCAATTTTTACAGAAATAGAAAAAACAATCCTAAAATTCTTATGCAACCACAAAAAACTAGAATAGCCAAAGCAATTTTGAGAAAGAACAAACCTGGAGGCATCATATTCCTGATTTGAAAATATATTACAAAGCTACAGTAATTAAAATAGTATGATACTGGCTTAAAAACAGACATATAGACCAATGCAACAGAATAGAGATCCCAGAAATTAACCCACACATATATAGTCAAATGATCTTCTACAAGGGTTCCAGGAATACACAATAGGGAAAGGATAATCTTTTTAACAAATGATGTTGGGAAAACTGAATATCCACATGCAAAGGTATGAAATTGGATCCCTATTTCACACCATACACAAAAATTAACACAAAATAGATTAAAGACTTAAATGTAAGATCTTAAACTGTAAAAAAAAAAAGACATAGAGGACAACTTCATGACATTGGATTTGCCAATGACATAGTGGATGTGACACCAAAACACAAGCAACAAAAGCAAAAATAAAGTGAGACTACATCAAACTAAAAAGCTTCTGTATAGTAAAGCAATCAACAGAATGAAAAAGCAACCCTTGGAATGGGAGAAAATGTTTGCAAACCATGTATCTGATAATAGGTTAGCATCAAAAATATGTAAGAAACGCCTACAACTGAATAGCAAAAATACTAGTAACCTGATTAAAAATGGATAAAGTACTTGAATATACATTTCTACAAAAAACATACAAGTGGCCAACAGATAATGAAAAGGTGCTCAACATCACTAATCATCAGGGAATTGAAAATTAAGACCACAGTGAGATACCATCTCACACCAGTTAGGATGGCTATTATCAAAAAAACAAAAACAAGTGTTGGTGAGGATATGCAGAAATTGGAAGAATTGTACACAGTTGGGAATATAAAATGTTGCAGCCACTACGGAAAACAGCATGAAGGTTCTTCAAAAAAAAAATGGAAAATAGAACTATTATGTGATTCAGCAATCCCATTTCTGTGTATATTTCCAAAAGTTTTGGAAACAGGGTCTCAAAGGCATATCTGCACTCCCATGTTCCTTGCAGTAGTATTACCAATAGTCAAGATGTGCAAACCATCTAAATCTTCATTGATGCATGATTGGATAAGGAAAATGTGGTATATAATAAAATGAAACATTATTCAGGCTTTAAAAAGAAGAAAATCCTGTTATTTGTGACAACATGAATAAAACTGGAAGATATTATGCTAAGTGAAATAAGCCAGTCGCAAGAGGACAAATATTGCATGATTCTACTTATATGATATATACCTAAAATAGTCAAACTCATAGAGGCAGAGAATAGAATGGTGGTTGGCATGGGCTGGGGGGGGAAATGGGAAATTATTGTTTAATTAATAGAAAGTTTTACTTATGTAAGATGAGTAAGTTCTTGAGGTTTGCCACACAATATAGTACCTATAGTTAATAATACTGTAGTGTACATGTAAAAATATAAGAGAGTAAATCTCAGGTTAAATGTTCTTACAAGAAAAAACAAACAAAACAAACAAGTGAAAAAAACACAAAGGGAGTGGTTTCCAGTTTCACATGTAAGGATCTTGGAAATTGCCATCCATCTTAACAATAAGTAAAAAGCCAGACAGACTGAAAAATCAACAACTCTTCTTGAATCCGTAAGGGAGGGGAATACACAAGGCAAACCACTGCCCCCAAGTTTGGAGAGACAGACAGGCAAATACATGAGTCATGGCTTATAGGGCAGAGGCTCAGGAGCAAAAACCACTGCAGGAACCAGTGCTTGGGTAAAAAAAACCTGAACTATAACTGATGAAATGCTGTTGGTTCAGTGTGGACAAGTCTGAGATTTAAGAACTCCAAGGGGACCCAGTCATAAGGGGGGGGGCCCACAATATTGTGAGATTTACCCTCAGGAGCTTGACCAGGTTCCCACAGTAAATTTCAGAGAAAAATTTCCTCCTGCAGGAGGAGGGGGGAAAAAACCATGTTGAAATAAACAAGAACACTGTTCTCAACAATTCCTGCCCTCAGGAGAAACTAGTTAACCAGAGCCTAACCTGCTAGGGGTATTATCAGAGACTAGCTGACCTGGGGGAAGAGAAATACCCAACTGCAGCTCATTCTAGCCATACTATCTGATCTAAGGGGGAAGAAAAAAACTGAAAAATTGTGAAGTTCACAGTCTAGAGGCACAGGCTTACTAAAATACTGAGACCTAATCATAGAACTATAGAATGCTTCCCTTTATCCCACACCTAACCAGCACATTACTAAAGGCCTAGTTACAACAGTTCCTTTTACTCATGTCTGACTTTCAAGAAAAAATTACAAGGCATACCAAAAGGCAAAAAACACAATTTGAAGAAACAAAGCATCAGAACAAGATTTGGCAGGGATTTTGGAATTAGCAGACTGGGAATTTAATACAACTATGATTAGTATGCTAAGGGCTCTGATGGATAAAACAGATACCATGCAAGAACAAATTGGCAATACGAGCAGAGAGATGGAAATCCTAAGAAGGACCCAAAAAGAAATCCTAGAGATAAAAAACACTAAGAGAAATGAAGAATGCATTTGATGGGCTCATTAGTAGACTGGACATGGCTGAGGAAAGCATCTCTGAGCTAGAGGATGTACCAACAGAATCCTTGAAAACCAGAAAGCAAAGAGAAAAAAGACTGAAAAACAGAACAGAATATCCAAGGACTGTGAGACAACTACAAAAGATGTAACATATACTTGAAAGAGAGAAAGGAACAGAAGACATATTTGAAACAAGAATGACTGAGAATTTCCCAAAATTAACGTCAAACACCAAATCACAGATATAGAAAGTTCAGAGAACACCCAACAGGATGAAAGCCAAAAAAACGACACCTAGGCATATCATTTTCAAACAACAGAAAATCAAAGGTAAAGAAAAAATCCTGAAAGAAGCCAGATTAAAAAAACATCTTAGCCATAGAGGAACGAATATGAGAATTACATCTGACTTCTCAGAAACCATGTAAGCAAGAAGAGAGTGGAGTATTTAAAGTGTTGAGAGAAAAAGCCAGGAACCTAGAAATCTATATCCTGAAAAATTATCTTTCAAAAGTGAAAGAGAAATAAGGACTTTCTCAGATGTACAATAATTGAGAGAATGTGTTGCCAGTAAACCTGCCTTGCAAGTAATGTTAAAAGAAGTTCTTTAGAGAGACGTAAAATAATATAGATCAGAAAATTGGATCTATAATTGAAGATGGAATAAGTGAAGGTAAAATTAAAATTTTATTTTTCTTATTCTTAATTTATATAGCAGGTAACAGTTTGTTAAAAATAATAGCAACAATGTATTCAATCACGTATGCCTATGTATACAACATATATATATAGATTATGTATATATAGTCATATCTGCCTATATACAAGTGAAATAAATGACAGCAATGATACAAGGGACAGGGGGAGGAATTGGGAATATTTTGTTTTTATAAGATACTTGCATTACCCATGAAGCAATATAGTGTTATTTGAAGGTGGACTTGGATTAGTTGTAAATGTATATTGCAAACTCTAGGGCAACCACTAAAAAAGGGGAAAAAAAATAAGTATAACAAATAATCTACAAAAGGACAGAAAATGGAATCATATAATATAATTCAATTAAAATCACAAAAGACAGGAAAAGTGTGGAAGACAAAAATAGTAACAAAGAATAAGGGCAACAAATAGAAAACAGTAAGGAATATGGTAAATATTAATCCAACTATATCAGTGATCACTTTGAATGTCAATGGTCTAAATGCAGTAGTTAAAAGACAGAGATTGTCAAAGTGGATCAAGAAAAAAAAAACCCAAGTATATGTTGTCTACAAGGTACATGTGTGTGGTGATGGGTTGTAATTAGTATTTTGGTGGTGAACATGATGTAATCTATGCAGAAATAGAAGTACAATGATGTACACCTGAAATTTTTACAATGTTATAAACCAATGTTACTGCAATAAACAAAAAATTAAAAAAAAAGAAACCCACTTTAAATATAAAGACACATATAAATTAAAAGTAAATGGATAGAGAAAAGCATTACACTAAGAAAAAGAAAGTAAGGGTAGCTATATTAATTTCAGACAGAGCACTTCAAAGCAAGGAAAGTTACCAGGGATAAAGAAGGGCATTACATCATGATAAAATTCTCTAAGAAGACATAACAATTCTTAGCATGTATGACCCTAACAACAGAGCATTAAACTGTGTGAGGAAAAAACTAATAGAATTGCAAAGAGAGATGAATCCACTATCATAGATGGAGACTACAACATTTCTTTATTAGATATCAATAGATCCAGCCAGCAGAAAATCAGGAAGGACATAGCTGAACTCAACAACATCAATCAACTGGATCTAATGGATCTCTATAGACTACTTCATCCAACAAGAATAGAATACACATTCTTCTTGAGATCACATGGAATACTCACCAAGATAGACCACATTCTGGTCCATAAAACACACCTGAACAAATTTAAAAGAACAGAAAACACACGATGCCTGCTCTCAGACCACAATGGAATTAAACTAGATATCTATAACAGAAAGATAACTGGAAAATCCCCAAATCTGTGAAGATTAAATAACACACTTCTAAATAATACATGGATCAAAGAAGAAATCTCAAGAGAAATTAAAAAGTATTTGAAGTAATTGAAAATGAAAATATAGTTACCAGAATTTGTGGGATGTGGTGAAAGAAGTGCATATAAGGAAATTTATAGTATTAAATGTGTATATTAGAAAACAATAAAGACCTAAAATAAATAATCTAAGTTTCCACCTTAGGAAACTAGGAAAAGAAAAGCAAATTAAATCCAAAGTAAGAAGAAACAGCAATAATAATAATAGAGCAAGAATCAATGAAATTGGAAACAGAAAATCAATACAGAAAGATCAATGAAACCCAAAGCTGGTTTTTAGAAACAATAAAAAAAATTGATAAGCCTCTACCCAGGCTAACCAAGAAAAAAAAGAGAGAGGACACAAATTACTAATATCAAAAAATGAAAGAGGGGCATAACTACAGGTCACATGGACATTAAAAGAATAAAAATTGAATATTATTTAACAACTCAATGAACAACTTATTGAACAACTCAATGCCTACAAATTTGACAACATAGAATAAATAGACCAATTCCTTGAAAGACATAATCTACCAAAACTCACAAAAGAAGAAATAGACAATGTGAATAGGCTTATATCTATTAAAGAAGTTGGATCAATAATTAACAAACTTCCAAATCAGAAAGAACCGAGACCCAGATGGGTTCACTTGTGAATTCTACCAAACATTTAAGGAAAAAATTATACCTACCAGTTCTCTACAATCTCTTCTAGAAGATAGAAGGAGTGGAAATACTTCTCAACTCATTCTATGAAGCCTGCATTACCCTAAAACCAATAGCAGACAAGGACATTATAGTCATGCATTGCTTAACAATGGGGATACGTTCATTAGGGGTCATTAGATGATTTGTCCTTGTGCAAACATCATGGAGTGTACTTACACAAACCTAGATGGTATAGCCAATTACACACCTAGGCCATATGGTACTAATCTTATGGGACCACTTTCACATATGCAGTCTGTCATTGACTAAAATGTTGTTATGCAGCACATAACTGTACAAGAAAAAAATATATAGACCAATATCTCTCATGACCATAGGTACAAAAATCCGAACCAAAATATTAGCAAATCAAATCCAACAATGTATAAAAAGAATTATATACCATGACCAAGTGGAATTTATTCCAGGTATGCAAAGCTGGTTCAACATTCAAAAATCAATTAATGCAATCCATCACATCAAAAGGCTAAAGAAAAATCACATGATCATAGCAATAGATGCAGAAAAAGCATTTGACAGAATCCAACAGCCGTTCACAATAAAAACTCTCAGTAAATTAGGAACAGAGGGCAACTTCTTCAACTTGATAAAGAACATCAACAAAAATACACAGCTAACATCATACTTAATCGTGAGAAACTAGCTTTCTCACTAAGATCAGGTACATGGCAAGGGTGTCCCTTATCATAACTCCTTTTCAACATCATATTGGAAGTCCTTGCTAATGCAATAGAGCTAGAAAAGGAAATAAAAAGTATATAGATTGAGAAGACATAAAACTATCTTTGTTCACAGATGACATGATTGCCTATGTAGAAAATCCTAGAGAATTGACAAAAAATCTCTTGAAACTAATAAGTGATTACAGCAACCTTGCAGGATACAATGTTAATATACAAAAGTCAATCTCTTTCTTATATATCAGCAATGAAAAAGTGGAATTTGATATTAAAAAAAATCACTATTTACATTGGCACCCCAAAAATGAAATGCTTAGGTATAAATCTAACAAAATACATACAAGATCTATATGAGGAAAATGCCAAAACACTGATGCATGAAATCAAAGAACTAAATAAATAGATATTTCATGTTTATTGATAGGAAGACTGAATATTATCAAGATGTCAGTTCTTCCCAACTTGATCTAGAGATTCAATGCAATCCTAATGAAAATACCAGCAAGTTATTTTGTAGATATTGACAAAATTATTCTAAAGTTTATATGAAGAGAAAAAAGACCCTTAATATCCTGTACAATATTATAGGAGAAGAACAAAGTTGAAGAACTGACACTACTCGACTTCATGACTTCCTATAAAGCTACGGTAATCAAGATAATGTAGTATTGGCAAAAGAACAAAGAAATCAATGGAACAGAATAGACAGCCCAAAAATAAACCCATATAAATATAGTCAACTGATCTTCAACAAAGAAGCAAAGGCAATAATATGGAGCAAAGATTGTCTTTTAAACAAATGGTGCTGGAACAACTGCACATCCATACGCAAAAAGATGAATTTGGACACAGACCTTATACCCTTCACAAAATTAACTCAAAATGGATCATAGACCTAAATGTAAAACACAAAACTGTAAAACTCCTAAAAGAGAACATAGAAGAAAACTTAGATGATCTTGGGTATGTCAATGACTTTTTAGATAGAACATCAAAGGCACAATGTATGGAAGAAAAAATTGATAAACTGGACTTCATTATAATTAAAAACTTCAGCTCTGCAAATGACAATGTCCAGAGAATAAGTCAAGCCACAGACTGAGAGAAAATATTTGCAAAAGACACATCTGATAAAGGACTGTTAGCCAAAATATACAAAGGATACTTGAAACTCAGCAATCAGAAAACAAATTACCCAGTTTAAAAATGGGCTAGAGACTGATTTCAGCAACATGGCTGAGTGAGCTGTTCCCTTTGTCTCTCCCCGTTTGAACTACAACTAAATGGACATTCATTGACCAATGGAGGAATCCCACAAGCACAACAGAATTCCTGAAAGAGCCATGCAGTTATACATCTGAGGGTGGGTTTACTGAGCCTCCAGGACATGGTAGAGATAGGTGAGCACTCCCTGCCCTCCCCCGGCAATTCTGTGCACACGATCAGACACTTTCCAGCCTGGCACTAGTGCCCATAGTACCACTGTGCCCCCAAAGTGGGAATGCACCCTGGAATGACTGTAGGAAGAGGGAGCAGCAGCCCTTAGCTGGCTTGTGATCACTATCCTGGTGGTGAGGAGCCCACCATGCCCTTGTGGCCCCAAGGAGTGCCACTCAGCCCCCACAAGGAAGCCCTGCCCACCAAAGACAGCAGCTGGTGAGACTGCAAGCAGAGGCAGTGGCAGATCTATGCACCAGGGCAAGCACATTCCTGGCCCATGTGAGCACCCATAGAACTGCTGCACCCCAAAAGTGGGAGAGCGCCTTAGGGAGACCAAAGGAAGAGACAGTGGCAGACCTTAGCCTGCTCATGATTGCTTTCCTGGAGGTGGAGAAGCCCAACATAACCCTGCCGCCCCAAGGAGTGGCGCTGGCTCAGTTCCTGTGAGGAAGTCCCGCCCACCAAGCAGAGTCTATACAAGCACCCCAATGCTCTCTAGGCTGGTGCAAGCTCCCATAGTACCCCCACAACTTCCAGCAGATGGGATGGGACCAGAAACTGAGCTCCTGCTTCCCCCTAGTGGTAGCAGGTAGAATCTGTGACCAAATGCTACCACAAATGTGCAGACAAAAGATTAATTCATCAAACACCATGAGAAACTACAGCAACAATTCAGACCAAAAGGAAAATGACAATTCTTCAGAAACCAACCCTGAAGGCACAGAAATTTACAATTTAAATGATAGAGAATTCAAAGTAGATGTCATAAAGAAACTCAACAAGTTACAAGAAAATTCAGAAAGACAATTCAATGATCTCAGGAATAAAATGAATGAGAAGAAGGAATACATCACCAAAGAGACTGAAACTATTAAAAAAAAACAAGCAGAAGTTCTGGATACGAAAAACACATTAATTAAATAAAAAATCATCTAGAATCCTTAAGAAATAGAGCTGAAGTTATGGAGGAAAGAATTAGTGATTTAAAGGATAAAAATATAGAAATGGTACAAGTTGAGAAAGAGAGATAACTAAGATTTAAACTAAATGAATGAATTCTTTGAGAAATATCTGACTCAGTTAAGAAAAGCAACATAAGGATTATAGGTATCCCAGAGGGAGAAGGGAGGGAGAAAGTAGCAGAGAGCTTGTTCAAAGAAATAATAGCTGAGAACTTCCCAAACCTGGAGAAGGAACCAGATTTACAAATACACGAAGGTAATAGAACACCTAATTACATCAATGCCAAAAGACCTTCTCCAATGCACACAATAGTAAAACTGGCAAAAGCCAAGGACAAAGAAAAAATTATTAAGGGCAGCAAGAGAGAAGAAAATAACCTACAAAGGAACCCCTATCAGGCTTTCAGCAGCTTTCTCGGCAGAAAACTTACAGGCTTGGAGAAAATGAAATGATATATTCAAAATACTGAAAGACAAAAACTTTCAGCCAAGAATACTCTATCCAGTGAAACTTCCCTTCAGATATCATGGAGAAATAAAAGCTTTCCCAGACAACAAAAGCTGAAGGACTACATCACCTACGTGAAATGATTAAAGATGCTCTCACATAGGAAACAAAATGGAAAAGGTCTACAAAGCTTTGAGCAAGGACATAAATAGACAGAAGAAAATCAGAAAACTGCAGCTCTCTATCAGAAATGGGAAGCAAATACTCAATTATAACTTAAAAGATAAAGGGAACAAAAGCATCAAAAGTAACTATAAACACTTCAACTTAGTTGCAAACTCACAACACAAAACAGAATAATTTGTAACAACAATAACTCAGAAGGAGAAGAGGAAAAGAAAGGGACCTGCTTAGGATAATGGAGATAAGAGGCTAAGAGAAGATGGACTATTTCATCTATGGGATCTTTTATACAAACTTCACTGTAACCACTTAAAAAAACAGAGCAGAGCCACAATTCATAAAAAGAGAGAAAACTGAGAAAACCTCCTCAGAAAACCACTGAAGTGAAATGGCAGTCAGAAATGCAAAGGAAGAGAAACAATGGAAACATAGGACAACTGGAAAACAAGTGATAAAAAGGCAGCATTAAGCCCTCATATATCAATAATCACTCTAAATGTAAATGTATTGAATTCACCAATCAAAAGACACAGAGTAGCTGGATGGATTAAAAAACAAGACCCAACAATATGCTGCCTCTAGGAAACACATCACAGCTCTAAAGACAAACATAGGCTCAGAGTGAAGGGATAGAAGATGATACTCCAAGCTAATGGAAAACAAAAGAAAGCAGGTGTTGCCATACTTATATCAGACAAAGTAAACTTCAAGTTAAAAAAGACAATGAGAGAAAAAGAGGGGCAGTATATAATGATAAAATGGGCATGCCACCAAGAGGACATAACACTGATGAATATATATGCACCTAACACAGGAGCACCAAAGTACATAAAGCAACTATTAACAAGCATAAAGGGAGAAATTAACTGCAACACAACAATAGTAGGGGACCTCAACACCTCACCTACATAAATAGACAGATCATCCAGACAAAATGTCAACAAGGAAATAATGGATTTAAATGAAACACTTGATCAGATGGACTTAATAGATTTACATGGAGCATTCCATCTAAAATAGCAGAATACACATTCTTCTCAAGTGCACATGGATCATTCTCACAGATAGACCATATGTTGGGAAACAAGGCAAGCCTCAATAAATTTAAGAAGATTGAAATCAGCTCGAGCATCTTTTCCAACCACAACACTATGAAACTAGAAATCAACTACAAGAAAAAAACTGGGAAAGTCAGAAATATGTGGAAACTAAACAACATGCTACTGAACAACAATTGGATTAATGAAGAAATCAAAGGAGAAATTAAAAAATACCTGGAGACAAATGAAAATGAAATACAACATACCAACTCTTATGGGATGCAGCAAAAGCAGTCCTAAGAGGGAAATTCATAGCAATACAGGCCGACCTCAACAAACAAGAAAAATCTCAGGTAAGTAATCTTATACGGCACCTAACAGAACTAGAAAAAGAAGAACAAACAAAGCCCAAAGTCAGAAGAAGGAAGGAAATAATAAAAATTGGAGCAGAAACAAATGAAATTGAAACCAAAAAAACAGTAGAAAGGATTAGTGAAACTAAAAGCTGGTTCTTTGAGAAGATAAACAAAATTGACAAACAGCCAGACTCACCAAGAAAAAAAGAGGTAAGGCTCAAATAAATAAAATTAGAAATGAAAAAGCATAAATTGCAATGGATACCACAGAAATACAAAGGACTATAAGAGAATACTGTGCAAACATGGATAAATTCTTAGACTCATACAACCTCCCAAAACTGAATCAAGATGAAATAGAGAATCTGAATAGACAAGTCACCAGTAAAGAGATTGAAACAATAATCAAAAACCTCCCCAAAAAACAAAAGTCCAGGATCAGGTGGCTTCGCTGGAGAATTCTGCCAAACATTCAAAGAGGATTTAACACCTGTCCTTCTCAAACTATTCCAAAAAGTTGAAGAGGTTGGAAAACTTCCTAACTCATCCTATGAGGCCAACATTACCCTGATACCAAAACCAGACAAGGGCAACACAAAGAAGGAAAATTACAGGCCAATATCCCTGATGAACATAGATGCAAAAATCCTCAACAAAATACTGGTAAACCGAATACAGTAGTACATTAAAAGGATCATACACCATGATCAAGTGGGATTTGTTCCAGGGACACAGGGATGGTTCAACATCTGCAAATGAATCAATGTGCTACACCACATTAACAAAATGAAGAATAAGAATCATGTGATCATCTTGATAGATGCAGAGAAAGCATTTGGTCCATTTATGATAAAGATCCAAGATCCATTTATGATAAAAATTCTCAATAAAATGGGTATAGAAGGAAAGTACTTCAACATAATAAAGGCCATATATGACAACCCACAGCCAACATCATGCTCAATGGGGAAAAACTGAAAGCCATCCCTCTGAGAACAGGAACAAGACAAGAGTGTCCACTCTCGCCACTGTTATTCAACATAGTACTGGAGGTTTTGGCCACAGCAATCAGGAAGAAAAAGAAATAAAAGGAATCCAAATAGGCAATGAGGAAGTGAAACTCTTGCTGTTTGCAGACGACATGATTTTATATATAGAAAACCCTAAAGAATCCATCATAAAACTATTAGAAATAATCAACAATTACAGCAAAGCTGCAGGGTACAAAATCAACTTACAAAACTCAGTTGCATTTCTATACACTAGAAACAAATTAGCAGAAAGAGAACTCAAGATACAATCCCATTTACAATCGCAACAAAAAGAATAAAATATCTAGGAATAAATTTAACCAAAGAGGTGAAAGACCTATACACTGAAAATTATAAGAAATTATTGAAAGATGTTGAAGAAGACATAAAGAAATGGAAAGATATTCCATGCTCATGTGTTGGAAGAATAAACATAGTTAAAATGTCCACACTACCTAAAGCAATCTATAGATTCAATGCAATCCCAATCAGAATCCCAATTATATTCTTCATGGAAATAGAACAAAGAATCCTAAAATTTATGTGGAACAACAAAAGACCTCAAATAGCTGAAGCAATTCTGAGAAGAAAGAACAAAGCTGGAGGCATCACAATCCCTGACTTCAAAACACACTACAAAGCTATAGTAATCAAAACAGCATGGTACTGCCACAAAAACAGAAACACAGATCAATGGAACAGAATTGAAAGCCCAGTAACAAAACCACACGTCTTGGACAGTTAATCTTCAACGAAGTAGCCAAGAACACACAATGGAGAAAAGAAAAGTCTCTTCAATAAATGGTGTTGGGAAAACTGGACAGCCACATGTAAAATAACAAAAGACCATTATCTTGTACCATACACAAAAATTAACTCAAAATGGATTAAAGACTTGAATGTAAGACCTTAAACCATAAAACTTCTAGAAGAAAATATAGGCAGTACACTCTTTGACATTGGTCTTTGCGGCATCTTTTCTAATACCATGTCTACTTGGGCAAGGGAAACAAAAGAAAAAATTAACAAATGGGACTACATCAGACTAAAAAGCTTCTGAAAGGCAAAGGAAACCAGGAACAAAACAAAAGGACAACCCACCAATGGGAGAAAATATTTGCAAATCATATATCCCACAAAAGGTTAATCTCCAAAATATATAGAACACATATAATTCAACAACAAAGAAAACAAATAACCTGATCAAAAAATGGGCAGAAGATATGAACAGACATTTTTCCAAAGAGGATATACAGATGGCCAACAGACACATGAAACAATGTTCAACATCACTAGTTATTAGGGAATTTAAAATCAAAACTACAATGAGATATCACCTTATACCAGTCAGAATGGCTATAATACCAAGTCAAAAACAACAAATGTTGCAGTAGATGAGGAGAAAAGGGAACCCTCATGCACTGCTGGTGGGAAAGCAAACTGGTGCAGCCACTATGGAAAATAGTATGGAAATTTCTCAAAATATTAAAAATAGAAATACCATACAATTCAGCTATCCCGCTACTGGTGGTATTTTTCCAAAGAGCTTGAAATCAATGATCCAAAGAGATTTATGCACCCCTATGATCATTGCAGCATTATTCACAATAGCCTAGACGTGGAAGCAACCCAAGTGCCCTTCTATGAATGAATGGATAAAGAAGATGTGGTATATATATACAGTGGAATACTACTCAGCAGTAAAACAAATAATAAAATCGTCCCATTTGCAACAACATGGATGGTCCTTGAGGGTATGATGTTAAGAGAAATCAGCCAGACAGAGAAAGACAAATACTACACGATATCACTCATATGTGGAAGATAACAAATAAATGGATAAAGAGAACAGATTAGTGGTTACCAGAGGGGAAAGGGGCTGGGGGTGGGCGAAAGGGGTAAAGGGCACATATGTACAGTGACGGACAAAAGTTAGACTACTAGTGGTGAGCACGATGCAGTCTATTCAGAAATTGATAAATAATAATGTACACCCCAAATTACACAATGCTATAATCCAAAAGAAAAAAAAAAAAAAGGGCCAAAATCCTGAATGGACATCTCACCAAAGAAGGTATACAAATGCAAAATAAGCATATGAAAAGATATTCCACATCATATGTCATCAGAGAAATGTAAATTAAAACAACAATGAAATATCACTGCACACCTTAAAATGGCCAAAATCCAAAACACTGACAACACCAAATGCTGAAAAGAATGTGCAGTGACAGGAACTTTCATTCATTGCTGGTGGGAATGCAAAATGGTATAGCCACATTGGAAACAGTTTGGTGTTTCCTTACAAAACTAAACTTACTTTTGCCATATGATACAGAAATCAGGCTCTTTGGTATTTACCCAAAGAACTTGAAAATTTATGTCCACACAAACACCTTCACATGAATGTTATAAGAGCTTTATTCATAATTGCCAAAACTTGGCAATAACCAAGTTGTCCTTCAGTAGGTGAATGGTATATAAACTATGTTGTATCCAGATAGTGGAATATTATTCAGTGCTAAAACAAAATGAACTATCAAGCCATGAAAAGACATGGAGGAACCTTAAATGCATATTACTAAGTGAAAGAAGGAAATCTAAAAAGGCTACATACTGTATGATTCCAACCATATGACATTTTGGAAAAGGCAAAACTATAGAGACAATAAAAATATTAGTGGTCCCCAGGGGTTGAGGGAAGGGAAGGGTGAAAAGATAAATCACAGAGGATTTTAGGGCAGTGAAAATACTCTGTATGATACCATAATGATGGATACATGTCATTATAAATTTGTCAAACCAATAAAATGTACACCACCAAGAATGAACCCTAAGGGAAACTCTGAACTTAGGTGATTATGATGTGTTGTTGTAGGTTCATCAATTGTAACAAATGTACCATTTGGGGAAGGTGATTTTGATAGTGGGGAAGGGTATGCATGTGTGGGGCAGGGGTATATGGGAAATCTCTGTACCTTTCCCTCAATTTGACTATGAACTGAAAACTACTCTAAAAAATTACGTCTTAACAAAAGAAAACAAACAAAATAAAGAAGACACAAGGAAACTTTTGGAGATGGTGGAAATGTCTATTACTTTGTGGTGATGGTTTCACGGGTGTATTCATATGCCAAAATTCATATATGCATCATTAAATACATGCATATATTAAATATGTGCAGTTTTTGGTATATCAATTATACCTCAATAAATCTGAAACACACACACACACACACACACACGCGCGAACATTTTGTGAAAAGGATGGAGAGTGGTGACTGATTTAGCCTTGGTTTGGAGGACTCTTGGTAAAAGCTCTGTAGTAATTTCCTGTGGCTGCCATAACAAATTACCACAAACTTGGTATTTTAAAACAGAAATTTATATTCTCACATTTCTAGAAGCCAGAAGTACAAAATCAAGGTGTCAACATGGTCTGCCTCTCTCGACTCTCTAGGGGAAAATCTGTTCCTTGCCTCTTTCAGCTTCTAGGTTGTCCAAGTGTTTCTTGCCTCTTGGCCACGTCACTCCAATGTCTGCTTCCATGGGTACGTTGCCTCTTCCTCTTATGTTTTGCTATGGTCTGAATGTTTATGTCCCATCAAAATTCGCATCTTGACAACTTAATGCCCCACGTGATGGTTTTAGGAATTGGAGCCTTTGCGAGGTGATTAGATCATGAAGTCGGAGCCCTTATGAATGGAATTAGTTCCATTATAAAAGATACTAAGACAGCTCCCTTGTCCCTTCCATCATGTGAAGACATAGTGAGAAGTTGGGAGTCTACAACCCAAAAAGCACCTTCACTAGAACCCCACCATGCTGGCACCCTGATCTTGGATTTCTAGTTTCCAGAACTGTGAGAAATAAATTTCTGTTGTTTATTAGCCACCAAGTCTGTGGTATTTTTTATAGCAGCCCAAATAGACTAAGCCATGTTTGAAATCTCCCTCTGCCTCTATCTTATAAGCAAACATATGATTGCATTTAGGGCCTACCCATACAACCCAGGGCAAGATCTTCTCTGAAGTTCCTTAATCTAATTGCATCTTTTATCACATAAGAGAATAGTCACTCTTTTGCCATATAAGGTATTATTATTTAGAAGTTTTAAGTATTAAGAAGTGGACATATCTTTTGAGGGACCATCATTCAACCCATTACAGGCTCCATTTTACTTCCACTTTTCTTTCATCAGGCTAGCAGAGAACCAGGAGAGGCTAAACTGGAAGAAGAGAGGAGAGAAGTTTTTTCCTTTTTCCCTGGAAGGCGTTTGACTTGCTGCTTCCCTAATCCATTGGAGCAAACCAGAAATGTGTGCACAAGCACAAAAGGCAAACCTAGAAAGTCCAAGTAATTTGTGTTTATTATTTTGTGTTATCTTTCTCCTGTCTTAGGGGACTCATTTCTGTTTTAGGGAGGCATTTCCAAGTGATCCATTTTGAGCCATCTTTTCTGGTTAGAATGTGTTTAGGGAAATGATTGATAGCAGCTTAAGTGCCTTCCCCTTCCACTGACATCTGAATTTTAGAGAGTCAGACCTAGAATTTCAGAGATTGGTGAGATTAAGCTCAAGATTCACATTTTATAGATGGAGACCTGCAGACTCTGAAAGAGTAAGTCTCTGTGGTAAACTCTGAGAGACAGAAAAAGTCGTTGAGATTGAAGGACTGAATCTTGCATCAGTGGTATTTTAATCCCTGAGAAACCAAGAGTGTGTGTGTGTGTGTGTGTGTGTGTATTTTATTTTGTGTGACTAGTGGAGAAGGAGGAAAGTATATGGGGTCTTCTCAGGATGTCATGTAGAAATTAGAGCTGGAATAAACCTTTAAAGCCAAGTCAAATCCCTAGATTGTACAAATGAAATGACGGAGACCCCTATTGGTGAAGTGACTTAACCAAAAATTACACAGCTATTTAGTTGCAGAATTAGGTAAAACTAGAACTTCAGGTCTCATTTTCCAATTCAATGCCTCTTTTTCCATACCATGTGAAAAGCTACTTTTACAACCAACTCACAATATTGGTCCTGAAAGCACACAGTAGGGGACTTCTTTCCTTTGCATTGGCACTCATAATTGAAGATTCAATGGTCACATACCCTGGTCTTCCTCTACCCTCCAAACTCATTCCCATGTGTGAGAGACCCACTGATTATCAATTGTTTGTGTCCCTCCTCAGTAGCACATTCAGACATAAATATACAAGGAAGTGATCCCCACTTGGCGGGCTGAAACTAAGTTGTCTAAAGTGACTATCTGTATAGACTAAATCCTCTAGTGAGTTCCTCCCTTCTGTGTTGTTATCAGAATTGCAATGCCTTTGCTGTATTTGTTTGCGGCTTTCTTAAGGCATAATTGACATACAGGAATATGCACACATTTGAAGTATAAAAGTTGAGTTTTGACATTTGTATACACTAATGAAACCACCACCAGAATTAAGATAATACACATATCCACCACTCCCAAAATGTTCCTCATAGCCTGTTATAATATTATCCCTCCCTTCTACTACTTTCTCTCCTTGCTGGCTCCTCCTGCCCTTCTTGACTTGATTTGGTAGTGTTAAAATGTTCCAACCCAGAAAAACAGCCAGATTCTCTGGATCTGAGCCAAGAGTAGAAAACTTTCCTTGGGCTTTGCTTCCTTCCTCCTTTGAAAAGAAGCCAGACCCTCCCAAAGACCTTTCTTTGCAGCTGTATGCAAACAATTCTCAGAGTAGATCAAGGACCTTAAGAAAGGAACTGGGAGATTGGAACACTTCTATAGGTTGTAAGGAAGATTCTAAAGTAGCAAATTACTTGAGGATAAACTAAAGAAAGATTGGGGTGAAAAAATGTTTCTTAAAAAATATTTTTTTCTGTTATAAAACAGTATAAATTTGAAAAATAATGCAAAGAAGAAAATCTGCATAATCTCACTATCCTAGCTGAACACTGTCAGTCATCTGGCATGTTTTCATTCTTGCCTCTTTCCCTACCAGATAAAGAATTTCTTTATTGAAACCCACTTTAATGAAACTTTTGAGTTTTGGTGTTTATCTTTCTTTTCTCTACATACCTCCAGCACACGCCACCGTAATATAGCCATAAAAGCATGGAGTGTATATTTTTCTCAGGTCTCAGAGAAAGAATCAACATGTCTTCTTAGAGTAAGTGGCTGCAATATGCTATTAAGAACAAAAGCTCCATATTGTGGTTCTGTTAGCAAGTTCTAGAGAATTAGAATCTATAAAAATAGAGAAATGTTTCTTCTCTGTGGAACAAAAGTTTACAACAGGAAAGAACAACCCCTGAGGAAATCCAACTGCTATAAGCCAAAGGTATACCTTTGGGGTGGGGCGGGTGTTAGCGATAAGGAAGCTAACTTCTCAGTGTCCTTGTCTATGTACACTCATAACTTAGCTTCCTCATCCTTAAAATCCCCACCTTCCCCCCACTAGATTGGAAGGACTCGTTTTAATGCTGATTTTCTATGTTCAGCGCTCCAGATGGTCTGCTGGCCAATTGGTATGCTATGTAGTCCACCCCATATTTGTTGGAGGCAGTGAGGTGGAACAGAATATGCGCTGTCCTGGGAGTAAAGAAATCCCAGCACAGTGCCTGGCACAGAGTAGACACTCATTATATATTCATTGAATCTAGTGGACTTGAGTTCTAATCCTAGATTTTACCATTAACTTACTGAAAAGTTGTTAACTTGAAGAGAAAGAGTTTAAATGGATCTATCCTTATCACTATCCCCCAATATATAGAACTGGGCTAAGAGAAAGGAATTGGTTAACAAAAGATACTTAAGCCCCACTAGTCTCTAGTTTCTTAAACTACGAAGTGGGAATAGCAACTCTTGCCTATCTCTTTAGGATATTAGGCCAAATAATATAACAGGTGTGAAAGTGCATTGAAAAATATAAAATATTACACACAAGTAAGGAATTACTAAAATTATTGATAGAAGCCCCAAATTCACTGATGGGGATGGTAGGGGAGCTGGAAAACAAAGAGTCAAGGCTGCATTCCTAATAATTAGGGAGTAATTACCCACTGATTTTTGTTTAGGGAGCTGTGTACAACTAGGGAGCTGTGTGCAACTTCAATGGCATAATCAGATACCAAATGAATAGCGAGGGGTGCTTTGAGTTTGGATCTATCATTAGAGACTAAGGAAGATCATTCTTATGTAACTAGGGGTTCTCATCAGCATCCGTGATTGCCTTGCTAT
The DNA here is from genome assembly GCF_057802395.1 of Ceratotherium simum simum. Classification (NCBI taxonomy): domain Eukaryota; kingdom Metazoa; phylum Chordata; class Mammalia; order Perissodactyla; family Rhinocerotidae; genus Ceratotherium; species Ceratotherium simum. The sequence continues at coordinate 71,409,744 of NC_141940.1, forward strand.
GTGCCTTTGGAAAGTGATCTGATTGCTCAAATTTCCATTTCCCTAACAGCAAAATGGGGCAATTGATCCCTTGATAGAAGTGTTGTGAAAATACATGAAGGAAAGGCAGAATATAATTCCAAAAGGCTGGATCAAAGATAGAAGGATTTTCCCCTTAAATCTTTTCAAATGTACCCCTCAGGAGCTGCCATAGAAAGTAAGCCCACTTTCTGAGATTTTCACAAGGAGAGGGAGGATAAATTTCTTACTCCCAACCCAAAGACAGGTAGTTATGCTCAAGATTCTAATTTTCTTAAGAACTTCGAAGATGTATCTTGAAATGGAAAGAAAAGTTGTGCTCTGATTGCTTTCCTACTTTAATCAAACTTTCTTTTTAAACTATCTCAGTTTAAAATGATTTAGAGCCTGGCCTTTGGCCACCTCTATATGCAAACAGTATGCTGGACCAACACCAAAAACACTCTGCTCACTGCAGCCCAAGTTGTGTTATTTGTAACCTGTAAACTGCAGCTCCTCGGACCACACTGCATTGACATGACATAATGTAGGGAAAAATTGAACAGGTTGAAGGTGATGGCAAGCAGAGGCTACAGATCAGCACACTGTCCTTGTGCTCATGTTAAGTCTGACTGCCACTGAACTGTAACAGTGAATAGAGTGGAAAGACAGAAAAGGGGAAGGGTTTATTCTGTGTGTTGGAGATCTGCCTTTCTAACGACTCAACCAAGCTGGCCTGTATTGGTCTAGTCTTATTTCATTGTTTTGGCAAGATTTAAAATTGACACTGCATATTGGAAGTTCTGAGATAAGACAATTGATGCCAGACAATTATGATTGAGGGACAAAAAGGGTCTTTTTATTTATTATTTTTATTAATCAGTGACAATAGATTCAGAATAACCTCCTGATGATTTTTTAAACATTTGTCTTGTTATGAAAATAATGTTAGCTTTTGAATTAAACACTTGAAAAAGTAGCTAGAGATAGATAAATTTCTGCTTACCTTTTCCCCACCTCCCAAAGATGACATAAAAGAACACACCCAGCATCAAATAGCAAACACAAGCACACATAAACAAATGTGCCTCCTGGCAGAACTGTTTTTTACAGTCTATTCACAAGCAAGTTTCTGAAATTGTGAATAGAGTTGCAAGGGCCTGTGATTGTAGCTTTTAATTATATAGCTTACCACCAAGCTTCCTGAATGATTGACATATAGCATAGCACATAACAGGAGTTTTATGGGGATGATTTCTAACAGTAAGTGACCCCTGAGTTATCTTTAACCTATTGTGCATGCACTTGTTCTGAGTACTGCCTTATAAGGAATTACATCCTGTCCCAACTCCCCTGCTGATATCTTAGGGACCAAAAAGACAACGCTAAAGGAAGCGCACTTTCCATTTCTCTTTGCCTTTCTTTCATTCCGAGACTATGACCTGTTGTATCTCAATAGGCTGAAATCCACGGACGGCAGATGGGGTGGTGAAAAAAGTGTTAGGTAGTTCCCCAGGGCTGATGGAGCCAGAGTCACTTTGTACTGAGCCTCCACTGTTCTCAAACTGTGAGATTTTCTTTTTGATCATCTTTCTCTCCTTGGCTCTGCGATTCTGAAACCAGATTTTCACCTGAAACACAAAATGCTTTGGATTTAATGAGACAACATACTGAATGCAATTTTCATAGTCATTGCTGATATTGTGCAGGGACTTTAGCATTTACAAAATCCTTTCACTTACGTCACTTCATTTGAGCCTCACAATGACCTTATAAAGTATGCCCATTTAACAGGTTAAAAAAAAGCTGCGACTCACCGAGTGAAAGTATCTTGCATGAGATGAAACTGAGATCAAGTCCAGGGCTACTGACTTTGAATGCAGTGGTTTCTATATTACACCTTACCCACCACCTCTGTTGCACAGGTAGAAATAAATAATGATAGAATGGCAGATGCTGAGGTGTGGTGATAAAAAAGGAGGGACTTAACAAAGGTGATTACAATTTGTCATTAAAAGAAACTTCCTAATAAAGTTAATGAAACATAAAACTGGGTGAACAAAGGTGATGAAATAGTATATCCCTTGCTGTGATACCAATGTGCCTTAATACATGGTTGAAATGTAAGCCACTTGGAATAAGGTAATACATTAATGGACTTTACAATTCTAAGATTCTGTGGTTCCAGGATTACTCCTAGACTTAAGTGAAAAAACATCAGGTAGTTATGTAATGTCAAAGTCTGGGTGAATGGAAACCATTGATCCTTGATATGATTTAATCTTTACTGAGTACCCACAGTAAGCTAAATTTGAGGCAGGCATCACAGGATTACACACACCATAAAAAATTAAATTTCCTACCCTGAATAATAGAAAAACTTGGTTCAGGTAGCAACATGGTTGTTCAGTTACTGTTGTAGTTTCACTGATATGAACTAGATAATCGCCATGATTGCCGAATCTTCACTTCACATGTTGGTTGTGACTACTTGGAGAATCATATCAAGATTTTGACTTGACTGGTCAATTCTATGGGTGTTTTAAATTCTTCTCCACCTCCAATGTCCCCACCCCTTGCTTACACACCTACATAGTGCCCACCACATTTGATTATTAATAAACTCACCAACCAAGGAGACTAAACTAGGAGGTCTAGTGGATGAATATGGGCTTTAGGAGAGGTTGGAGTATGTCTTGGTCTTCTGTTTCGCTTCCACTCCTGATTACAGACTTCACTAAAACCTCAGCCTATTGAAATGATTATATGAGACACGTTGGATGTACTTCTTGTGTACCTGTCTCTCAGAAAGGCCCAGGTTGACTGCCAGCTCTGATTTTCTCCGAATGGTGATGTATCTATTACAGTGGAATTCCTTCTCCAGCTCCAACCTTTGATGATCTGTGTAAACAACACGATACTTTTCTTTTGTCCTTGTTTTCCCTGTTAAGGGAGAAAGCAGTACATTTAATCCTTTTTACTTCTTTGGAGATTGTTTCAGCTGAAGGAATCAGAGCCACTCTTCCCATTCTTATCTATTACTTTCAAATATAAAACAAGGACATTTTTCGAACCAAATATGTCATAAATCCATTTCTCCATTAAATACTTTGTCATCTGTGACTATTACGTATATATGTAACCAATACATCTATGATGCCACCATTGACCTACTGTTACACCAAAGCATTTTAAAGCAAACACTTAATCCATGATTTTCATTCCCTTCCCACTCACATATGGGAACAGTATTGGCAGTAGTAGCAACATCCATTATACAAGCACTTTCCTTTATATTTTATGCAGTTCATTCATACTATTTCCTATTGAAACTCTCACCTGCACTTTCAAATTATGCAGAACATGTCTTATCCCCATTTGACAGATAAGGAACCTGAGGCTCATTGTAGGTAAATAAGTGGGTTTGTGCTAGTGAGCTGAGGAGTGGGGACCCGAACACATACCCTTGACTCCCAGTCCAGTGTGCTAAATGTTATTCCCAGTTTAAATATGCTAGGAAGCATAAGAATGGCCCAAGTGTGGCAAACTATTCTGTGATCCTGACATTATTAGTTACACACATTCTAGAGAAAATTTCATTTGGATTGTAATTTAAAAAGAAAGCGTTTATCATCACTTAGATTCTGTTCTAGGAGAGCCCCTATTACCTATTAGAAACAAATAGTTTAGTTTGTTTTTTGTGAGAGTCTTAAACCAATTTTTATTCCCAAGTGGATAATGAATGGGGGAAGGAGGGGGCGTTGACTTAAGCAGAGTAAAGTGAGCATTCTAGTATTCTTTGAAAGGATATACAAACATTTGCTTTGTGTTACAACATTTAACTAATTTCTCATGCCCTCCTTCAAATAGAGTTTTATTCCTCCTTTCAAATTTTCGAAAGGTGATTAGGAAGTTTCCCTTTCTTTTCAATTTTTTTAACCCCCTCCAGGATCTTCCTCCTTTTCTCTATGGCTTTTAGCAAACTCCTTCTGATCTTCCCTGGTTGTTTTTGATGTGAGATTTTGGGGAACAATCTGTAGGACAAAGCTTTCTTTAAAGTGGTTCCCTAAACTCCATTGAGGTGTTAAGATACAGCACAGGCCTAACAAAGGAGCTACACAGCATCAGATTCCATCCTGAACCCTCTTTACATTCAGGAACACCAGCCAATTGGTTTGGAATTTACAAGCCCTAAACAAATGTCAGACACTCTTTCATCTCTAGGAAAGAAAAAAAAAGGGACATGATTGTAGAAACAAATTCTAGGTGAGAGATATGTTTTAAGATTAAACTAAATGGCTGACTAACTCATGGACTAATGAACTAAACAAAACTTTCCCCTTGAAAATGGTGAAAGATGAACTCCAGTTAACCTACCTCAAAGGCCCAAACTTTGGGCTGATTTTCTGAATCCAGACGGAAACCCAGGAAACCCAGGGGTCTGGCATTTGGTATGTTACAAAGGCAGAATGTATATTTGAGCTTACAATGAAAACTTTGAAGTTTAATTTATTTCCAGAACCTCAAATCTTAGGATCAAAATATATCTTTGAAGAGATGTTTCCTAAAACCCTTCCTAATACCAAGGTGGCTGAGTATTTAAATTATAACCTGAGGCAGAAGTTAAAATTCAACTTGTGTGTGCCTGTGTTTTCGACTCTTTGATAATAAGTAAATATAACCAGACTTCAAGAACTCTGGAAGGTTGCAGTCCTTCCCTACCCCCATTGGTCATAAATTCTCCTCTTGCAGTTTCTTCTGAGGACAATAAAGTCAAGACCAGGCCTCTTTATTTGCCATGAAAATCCTCACCCTTTCCGGCAATATAACCCTTGAAGAAAGGAGGAACGAGGAAGAGCCCCGCTGCATATCAAAGCCATTGGAAGTGTTAAAAAGGGTCTGTTGCCCCAATCTGACAGATAAGACCTCAAACCTCAAGAAGATGTAGCTAAGGGAAAATATTGACTGCACAGTTTACAAAGAGAAATGAATCCCCATTTCCCAGTGCTCCTCTTGTGTCCCTCCCCCTGAACTGTCTTCTTTTCCTCCCCTGTCATTGCCTCTGCCCCTTAAATGATGAAATCGGATTGAATAGGATTTGGACATTTTCTAGTAGAGCATAATATCCATATTCCCATACCAAAGCACCAATAAAACACTAAGAGTACTAACTTTTATTGTTCAAGCTATTCTCTTCTCCTAAAGACTACGTTTATGAGGATGAAGGATCCCCTTCTCTGACACTATTGTGAGTTAATTTAGGAAAGTAACAATGTTTAAGATGTATTAAAGGGCTGCTTTCATCCCTCTGTAGTGAGATTTCATTGCCTCACCTCCCTCTTCCCCCATTCCCCCGGCAAAGACTCAGACAAACCTTTGTAATTCAGGATGGATGGACTCCTTCCCATTATCCAGGAGACAGTATCCCCACAGAGTTTGCAAGCAAGCGTCATCATATATGATAACTTATTATCACCCTAAATGTGCTCGTTTGAGAGACTGGCTGGGAAAGTGCTGTTAGGCAGAGAAGCACTCTCCAAATCTAAGGGTCATGACAATGATGATGGTGAGGGTAAAAATGATGAAAATCAATTTCCTTCTATAGGGAGTACAGTGCAATTGACCTCATCCTGATGACTTTCCGTCTTATGGTAATCCTTTGCTGCTTTTAGTTAAAGATTGCATCCAAATTCATTTATAAAAATTGTCCAATGAAAGGATCAAAACTAAGGAAGACAATGATAAGCTTCAAGAATTATTAAGCAACTCATTTTCTGAAGTGTCCTAATTGAATAAAACCCTTTAAATATATCTTCCTCAGTGTTTTGTCCAGTGGCTTCATCAGAATTATTCAGTCACTTCTTTCTCTCCCCCTCTTTCTCACCCCTAACGAGAAAGCCTCTCTCCAGCCCTGTTTAGATTACCACCTTGCCAGTTCTCATCCAGAGCTACAACTCTGCGTAAAAGAAAAGCTCTTAGCTCTAATGCACTGACAATATTTAAAATATGAAATTCTTAATTTTCACAGAAACCTTCTGTCAGGTTCCTTTTCATATAATTTTTAAATGAGATGTGTATTGGAACAGACCATTTAGGGAACAAAGTGGAAATAAAAATATCTCACTTTTTAATCAAATCACCTAGGAGACAGTCATTTACTCTGTATGCCAGTCCCCTTTCTCTCATTAGAAAATCAAATGTGATAATAATCATGATGAAATGTTTACTGATTGTCCCCTAATACGTGTATTTTTCTTTCTTTAACTCACCGCTATTTAAAACATTTTTCAGTAATGGAAAGAGCTTTCATTTGATTACCTTAATCAGGGAGAGGTTACTTCCATTTTGTAGTTCATCTATTTTCTTCTCAGCCATAAGCCAAATGTTGTCCCACAATACTACAGAGTGAAGTAGAAAATTTAGGAGAATCCGACTCATTCATTCATTTAACAAATATTTATTTAATACTCACTATGTATTAAGCACACAAATGGGTGCATTTTGGTTTGGAGTGATCCAATGAGATGATCAGCTTCATTTTTTTGTAGAGTTCATAACTTGAGATCCATGGAAGGGCTTCAGTGGATCCATGAATATCCCAAAATTATTTTAAAAATGATGTGTGTGTGTGCGTGTGTGCGTGCAGGTGTGCTTTTGTGCATTTTTCTGGGGAGAGGGTCCATAGTTTCCATCATATTCTTAAATTGTTGCTAAATATGCACCTTGGGCTACAAAAATATAGCAAAGTGGTAGTTTTAATTTATAGGACGTTAAAATGATTGAATTTAATAAAGTCTCATCTATAGGATAGGCTGCCAGGAGTCAAAGGAGGTCCAAAATCATTCAATTTTAAATTTCTCATAGAAGTTGGATAGAAAGTCTTGTGAAGGTGGCATTGTACAGCCAGGTACACAGCTTCACTAATGATGACGATACCACAGACTAAGTAGTCTCTTTCTAAACTCTCTTGGCACCAGAATTACCTAAGAGAGAGACTCTGGCCCATAAAAGCAAATCCAAATGGAAGACTTTAAGCAGAGAAACTTGTCGTATTTTCTCCTATAAACAGAAAATTCATGACTCAAGATTTCTTTTATCTTGTCCCTTTTTCCCCATCGTTCTCTCTTCCAAACAACATACAGATAACTTTCCTCTTCTAAAGTGTTTCAAAACTTAATCCTGGACTGGGAGCAGCTACTTTCCTGTCTGTTGCTGATGGTTAGGGCTTAGTGAATGGACGTTAATTACAACCCTAAGATTAGATGTAATAACAGCCCTGAGTATGCCCCACCCTAACCTCATTTTCTATTTATTCTATTTAGTCAGCCGACTCACCTATATTTTTAAAAAATGCAGATTTACTTCCAAACACTTTAAAGCCAAGTATTTAAGCTCTACTTATACTTTGAGATTGCTACCCTAGTATGTCCTAAACTGCCTCCTCCCGGCTGAATCCTCTTAATGGTAAAAGTTGATCCCTTCCCACCCTCCCACTTTTACTTTTTGGAAGGGAGAAGAAGTGCAGAATTGTGAACAGGAGCATAATCATTGTGGACAGATGCTATTGAAATGTCATTTCCTCCCCAGAGGGATGAAAGTGATGGAGTCGAATTTTACTAATTTTCTCGAGTCACAGGGAGCAACGGGTTGGAATAATAAGAACAACTACAGCTGAAAACAAACATCTCCCCGCCTACCACCTCGTCCAAGATTAAAACAGAGTGCCCACTTCCCCCGCCCGCGGGTCCCAGCCGCCCACTGGCTTGCTGGTAGGAGCGTGGGTCAGCGTTAGGCTGGGATTTCTGGGCCTTCACCGCGCGCGGTCACTGACCTGCATCCAAACCCTGCGCCTCGGGACGCCTGCCGGGACAGTTATGAGGGCTTTAACCACTTAGTGCTGGGGCTGATATTCGAGCGCGCCCAGCGGATGTTAGGGTTTGAGTAGCTTACTATGTCCATGCGGTGTGCTGTACCCTTCCTCAATGCTTCCACTGGCGGAAAGGACGTTGAAAGAAGGCATTGGGTTTGAGTCCAGCTCACCTCTGCCAACTTGGGCAGAGCTTCCTTGAGAGGCCAGGGTGAGGAGGCCGCTTTGCCATCGGGGCATTCGTGGCTAAACTGGAGGGTCTGTTGCCAGCCAAGCACCGTGAAGCTAAGTTGAGCATCACGAGATTTTGGGAGAAGCCGACTCGCCCACGTGGGGAAGAGTTTGAAATGCAACGGGCAAGCAGCAGTGACTGAGCCTCCGGACACCGTGGCTATCTTTTCGCCTCATTCACCCTTTGATCTTTACCGTGCATCTGCTTTCCCATCTGGGCAACTACAGGGTTGGATGCTGATCCTTGTGACTCAACATGCCCACTGTTCACTCGCTTGCTTCCTTGACTGATCAGGGAATGGTGAAAAACACCTCTAGGGTCGGTTTAATTCCAAGTGCCACACACTGTGGGCTTTGAGCAGGGCTACACGCGAGGGTGGTCACTAATGGGCGGGGGCCCTGGGCAGTCAGCCACGCAGTGGACTCCTCAGCTAAGCTGTCTCAGGAGAGGCCCGAGGAGTAGGAGGGCGGGCAGGCCAAGGGAAGTAGACGAGAAGCAAAGGAAGGAAAGGTGTGAGGGCATTAGAATCGATTACTCACCAGTCACCTGCACAGTCTTGCGCATCCACGCATAGGGGCTGTGACGACTTCTGCTGGGAGAACTGACATTGACGGTGCTGGCGTCGATGGGGAACAGTGACCCGCCGGCTGGGGCTGTCAGGCTGCCACTGCTGCTTCCACCGCCCGCGGGTCCCAGGTTGCTGTATTCCGGCGATCCAAAAGCTGCGGGGCTCGAGGTCATGTCGTTCATGGGCACCGCGCCCATTGTATTTGATGGCCCTGGATAAGCGCTCCAGTCTTCCCGAGGGGGACTATAGGGTGGGCCCCAGTTTCCCAGCGGCGGCCCGTGAGGATCCATGCTGGGTATATGGGGATACCCCATATAGTGTGCGTAAGCTGGGGCCGCTGCAAAGTTGGAGGCTGGCAGCGGACTCCCACCGCCCCCGGTGCCGACAGCCCCAGCGGTGCCGCCCCCCGCAGGGCTCCTGAGAGTGCCCGGGTACATGCCCGCTTCTTTTTCCAAAAGGCAGCTTCTGTACATGGTGGCTTGGGTATGAGGAAGAAACTCTCTAAGCCATCCTGAAATCCCTGTAAGGCCCCAACCTGACTCTGAGAAGCAGCGGGGAATCAATAGGTCAGTCCGTAGCTGTGCTGCACGCTCCTCTGCCCCCCTTAGGCTACTCCATCCCGCGTTTCCTACCCTGACGGTTTCCAGGTGACTGGTAGCCCAGTATAGATGGGCCACCAATGGCTGGGCTGACATCAAGGGGCTTCAGGCTTTTACATAGCATTTGCATTCAAATGAAGGGCCATTTCACTTTCACAGGGACTTGTTCACTCTGCTCCCTCTCCCAGAGCTCCTGGGCCTTTCTGTCTCATCTTTCTGGCTTTTGTCCATCTGTTCCCCATAGCACTAGTCTTGGGCTTTTGGAGGCAGGAGCTCCCCCAGGTGTTTCTGACTGGCCCCCTCCAAAGTGAGATGGAGACTGCAGAAGCAGGGTCAAAGTCCTGCTTTTTGGAATTCAGTCCTTACCCTGAGGGTCTCTTCCCTTTCCACTGATCTTCCTGCACCCAGCCTGCATCCATGGTATCCCCTCTGCCCACATTCCCTGGCAGGAGTACTTGACATGGCACTGGTACATAATACCACTGAAAAGAGCTTTCCCTTCTCCTCATTGCCCCCTCCCCCAGGAGGAGGGCTTTGTTTGTAAGGATAGGGATTCATTTCACAACTATATATTTTATGCTTACTGTGTGCCAGGCACTGTTGTAGGCACTGGGGATACAGACGTGAACAAGAGACAAACATTTCTGCTCTGCCTTCCTAAGGTTACATTCCAGTGGATGACAGGCTAGATTAATTGGATGTTTTACAAATATGCACAAATTAAAGAAATATGAAGAGAGTAGGTTATGAAAAAGGGAAGGAAAGAGGGAGAAGAACCATGTGAGTAGTGGGCTTTCTTATTTTCATATCAGTTCACTAGTCTCGGGTGTCTCTTTCTGCCAAGTATGGCTTCTGCCTCAAAGCCAGTGCACCAAGCAGCCAAATTCCTGCAGTCTCAAATCCAAGGAAGCTACAGCTCCCAATTTTCTTTACACTTAAGGAGATTTCCTTTGTAAAGCTCCAATTGTTGAAAAAGACATGGGCTTGCCAGTAGATGCCAATAAACTCAAGATTTTGCTTCCAGAAACCAGATCACCTCCTGACCACAAAACCAATCTCTATCCCAGTGTTTCTTCCACCCCCACCATCCCCCATCCCTTCCCCCCTCCCAAAACCTGCCACAACCTTTAGTCCAGGCTGTGCTCCTACTCAGGGAAGGTGCTACTCTATAAAGTCCAACCCAGCCTGACACCCCCATTAACTACTCCCTTTTTGGCTTTGGAAATATCACTTTACTTCTAGGAGTTTCAAGGTTTTTCCTTGTGTAAAATAAGGATCTTAACAGTGTCTGCATTGCAAGGCAGGATTTGCTGCGATAATGTATGCAAACTGCTTAACTTAGTGCTTGATACATAGTATGAGACTACTGTATTAATTAATTCATTCAACAAATATTTATTGAGTGCTAGGTGCTGTTCTATGCGTGGAGATGTAAACAGTGAACAGACGAAGCCCTTGACTTTATTAAGCTTATATTCTAATCAGGAAAAACACTAATAAGTAATTAAATTTTATGGTATATCAGATGGTAATAATCAATGCTGTGAAGAAAAAGAAAGCAGGAAGGAGGATAGGGAATGCTAGGGGGTGTTGCAGTTTTAAATGTGGTAGTCTAGGAGGACCTCACTTAGAAGTGACATTTAAATAAAATATAGAGGAGGTGATGGAGTGAGCTAGGAGGAGAGGACCCAGACAGAGGGAACAAGTGAAAAGAGAATGTCTATCTTCTACTGGAGAAACAGCAAGAAAGACAGTGTGGCTAAAGAATAAATGAGGCCCAAAAGCTAAAAGGGAGTAGATCATTGTAAAGATTCTACTTTTTGCTCTAAGTAAGGTAGGGAAACATTGTAGCATTTTGAGCAGATGAGTGACATAATTTGACTTAAGTATTGAAAGGGTTACTCTGGCTGTTGTATTAAGAACAGACTGTAATTGAGTTGTCAGGTTTTTTTTGTTGTTGAGATGCATGAGTTCTTTATATACTTTGGATATTAACCCCTTATCAGATATATGCTTTGCAAATATCTTCTCCCAGTTGTCAGGTTGTCTTTTATATCAAGGAAATGCAAATCAAAACTACAATGAGATATCACCTCACTCCCTGCAGAATGGCTATAATTAACAAGACAGGAAACAACATGTGTTGGAGAGGATGTGGAGAGAAAGGAACTCTCATATACTGCTGGTGGGAGTGCCAACTGGTGCAGCCACTATGGAAAACAGTATGGAGATTCCTCAAAAAATTAAAAATAGAACTACCAGGTGATCCAGCTATTCCACTGCTGAGTGTTTATCCAAAGAACATGAAAACACACATGCGTAAAGATACATGCACCTTTGTGATCATTGCAGCATTATCCACAATAGCCAAGACTTGGAAGCAACCTAAGTGCCCATCAAGAGATGAATGGATGAAGAAGATGTGGTATATATACACAATGGAATACTACTCAGCCATAAGAAACGATGAAATCCAGCTATTTGTGACAACATGGATGGACATTGAGGGTATTATGCTAAGTGAACTAAGTCAGAGGGAGAAGGTCAAATACTGTATGATCTCACTCATAAGCAGAAGATAAAAACAACAGCAAACACAGAGACAGAGATTGGATTGGTGGTTACCAGAGAGGAAGGGAGGAGAGAGGAGCGTGAAAGGGATGATTAGGCACACGTGTGTGGTGATGGAATGTAATTAGTCTTTGGGTGGTGAACATGATGTAATCTATGCAGAAATCGAAGGATAACGATGTACACCTGAAACTTACATAATGTTGTAAACCAATGTTACCGCAATAAAAAAAAAAAAGGAAATGTAGTCCAACCAAAACAATAAAGTTGTATTTAATAGGAAAAAAAAAAGTATAGACTGTAAGTGGGCAAAATAGAATCAGGCTGATTAATTAAAAGGCTATTACAGGGCCGGCCGTGGCTTAGCGGTTAAGTGCACGCACTCCGCTGCTGGCAGCCCGGGTTCGGATCCCGGGCGCGCACAGATGCACCGCTTCTCCGGCCTCGGCCGCGTCCCACATACAGCAACTAGAAGGATGTGCAGCTATGACATACAACTATCTACTGGGGCTTTGGGGGGAAAAAATAAATAAATAAAAATCTTTAAAAAAAAAAAAAGGGTATTACAATAATCCAGGTGAATGGTATTGGGGATGGAGAGAAGTGGTTGGATTCTGGATATACTTTGAAGCCTGCTTTGGAGAAGGAGAAAGAGGAGAAGGAACAGCAAAGACTAATTAAAGCCTGGCACTGGGGAGAAGGGACTAAGGGGCAGGAAAGTAACATACCTATATGCACTTTTTGCACATGATCTCATTTAATCTTTACAACAGCCCCATGAGTTATTTACTAGCATTTCCATTTTAGAGATGAAGAAACTGAGGCTCAGAGAGGTGGCATGACTATTTATTTATTATTATTTTTTAATTATTATTTTTTTTTTGTGAGGAAGACTGGCCCTGGGCTAACATACATGCCTATCTTCCTCCACTTTATATGGGATGCCGCCACAGCATGGCTTGCTGAGCGGTGCATTGGTGCGCGCCCGGGATCCGAACCGTGAACCCCAGGCCTCCACAGCGGAGGGCGTGCACTTAACCGCTTGCGCCACCTATTTAATGACTATTTAAATGAACTACTGGTGTGTAATAAAGCTAGGTTTCCATCTTTGGCCACCCTGACTTCAAAGTTCCGTTCTTAAATTGGAATCCTGCTAAATGTACGACCTCAGGGCTTGGCCCTGGGGCTTGACTTCTATTTTCTTTCTTTGCTCAGGCTCCCAGGTTGGCATTCAATACTCATCATAACACAGACTCAATTACCCTTGCGTTATTCTCTTTCACCTATTCTATCCTGAGGCAAACTGGTCTACCTGATATTTGAAAAACTATGTCAGGATGGAAGCACATAGAGGACCTTTAAAAGTTAGCTAGCCTAATAATGCCATTTTACTATGAGGAAACTAAGGGCCTGAGAGGGGAAAGTATTCTTTAAGGAAGTAAATGACAGAACTGAGATTCAAACTCAGGTCTGTTGACTCCTAAAGCGACATTCTTTCTACTAAAAAATTTATCTTTGCTTATGCAGTTCCCTTTGTCTAGACTGTTTTTATCCATAAAAAATGTTCAAATTCTCCCTATTCTTCAAGGCTCAGCTCAAATGCCCCCTCCTCCCTAAATTCCTATGTGATGATGCTCCACTCAGAAAGCACTCTTCCTCTTGTCTGACTCTCATTACCAACTCCCCTGTCCCACTGACTAATAATATTCTTGTCTACCTTAGAGTTATTTGGGGTCTTATCTGAATCTTTTGGCATTTGAACACTTTGAAGGGGTGTGAGGAGGTGTGTTTGAGCCCAGCAGAGTGGAGTGTCATGCACATGGTAGAGCCTTGGGAAATATTTGTGTGCTGAATCAATAAATGACCTCAGAACTATAGACTGGAAATTACCATTTTGACCCAGCTCCAGGGATATCTGGAAGAGAAGCCAGTAAGAACATTGTCCAGTGCTTGGCAGAACCTGGCTTCAGGATTACTCTGTTTTTGTTTGTTTGTTTCCAGTGGTGTGGGAGTGGGGTGGGAGTGGATAGGGAGGTAGGAGAGGGAGGCGGACAGGCAGGGAGATTCAGTCTAGTTTATTTGGCTGGAAACTTTTATTTCTTTCTTTACCTGGAGGTTAACCAGAGAGGTAGCCTCACTGCAGGACGCAGAGTGGCCAGCAGCAGGAGTCAAATCCCATGTACTGAAGATCAGGGCTCAGGCAATGCAAGGGTTATTTAATGCCACTAGGGAGTGATCTCTCAGTTTTTCTGAGACTTAGAGAGGCATCAGTCAAATGCGGCCTCTGTGAGACCTCTCTCTGCTGCCCAGCTCTGGGCTAACCGCTATAGACCAGGTTAATTGTATGGCTTCCAAGAGATAAAGAATGTGAAATTGCTTTGTAAACAGCGTAGTCCACCTGTGATGGACTATGGGGATCTTGGTAAGCCTTTTCTTTAGTAGCCTTAATGCTTGGGAGGCTCTCACAGCCTGCTAAATATTTTCTAAGAATGATCTGGCCTCTCAGGTTACCAGAGTAGGCTAGGGCTACTCTCCATCCCCTCTATCCTCTTCCACTTCCCTGGCCCAGATTTCAACCTGGTTCAACCTCTGCAGGGGGACAGGGAGAGGAGAAGGAGTGTCTTTGTACTATGGAGCTTGGCTTCAGTCATCAATCATTGGGCCCTTGCTACTATGGTGAGGGAGGTGAGGAATGCAGATTAAGTCCCTCTTAATGACATGGTAACTGAGGCTGAGAGTAGGGCAGGGACTTACCCTAGGCATACATTAGTAAATGATCTATGGCACTTGGATTTAAACCCAAGCATAACTGACTGAGGAACTTTACAAGGTACTCTACCTATCTCAGTCTCAGTTTCCAACAGGAAAAATGGGACTGACAATAGAAATCACTCTATACGGATGTTGGGGGGATTCAGTGCACCAATGGTGTGCTCAACAAGTGGTTATTATTATTGTCATCCACAGAGTGGCTGAGACTTCCACAGGGCACGGGCCTACCATGCCTCCCCTAGCTCACTAAAGTACATGGAAGGCACTGAGTGATTGGGGAGAAGACCCAGAGCAGTTTGGACATCGCTGTCTGTTGCCTCTCCATTTAAGCTTTGCACCCTGGGCTCTGAAAACAGTCCTTCTCCACCCACTCATCTCCATCTCCCTCCCTGAGCTCCTTGGAGTCTTAGCAACACCAGCTTTTGTGGGGGAAGGAGCCTTTTGTCCTTTCCATCCATCTTCATTGTTGTGATGGACTTTTGTACTTCCATGGCCACACACTCTGGAGAATGAGCACCACTAGGCTCCAGGCCTGTCCCAAAGCATCATGTTAGGGGTAGGACCAAGGCATGTTTTGGAGAAAGATTAAGGTTCTTTCATGGGAACGTGAGTAGTTAGGGAAAATACCCATTGAGGTAGTGGAGGGCCGGGGCTATTGTACCCACCCTGTCCCCAGGGCTAGCTACCTGGTTCTGGGTTAGGAGACCGAGAAGAATAAGGGAGGTCCAGGGCTCAGAAATGGAGTCCAAAAGACAACATGGTGGAGAAACAGACTTCTTGGACATCCAGGGGCATCCTCAACTCTAGGAGAGAGAAAGTATGTGTAAGAAGGCAAGTAGGGGCCAGTGCCTAATGCCAAGATCCCAAACTTAGGAAGGATGGGTCAGGGAGGGGTTTTACAGAGAGAGAGACAGGGAGGAAGACAGAGAGGCCAACTAAGAATGAGGAGACTGTAAACCCAACACTCTACTATTAGGGGAGTCTCAGACTAAGTCTGAGAGGTTAGGGTAGACTGATTCTCTGAAATAAAAAGAGAAATGTAAGTCCTGGCTATCTGCTTGGGGAAAGAGAACCAGAAACCCAGTTCACAGAGCGTATACTCCAGGCCAGAACCAATGCTGGTTCCTTTCTGGTGTGAACTCCCATTAGGATCACTACAATTAAAGGAGGTATATGGTATCAGGCCTGTTTTACAGCATAGGGGGAGGGGAATGGAGGTGAGAATGGAGGCTCAGTGAGGTTTAGTAACTGGCCCAAGGTCAAACAGCCAGTAAGAGGGAGCCAGCAAATCATATCTAGTCTGACCACAATGTTCATTCAGGGCCTGGGGATCAGGACTTGGAGAATAATAGCCCAGTTGTTATGCCCATATTCACTGAACACAGGATAACAGGGAAAATTGGCACAAACTATAATGGGAGAGGTTTGGATTTGTTCTGAAAAAGAACATGCCCACTCTGAGAGCCAAGAAGCACTGGGGTGGGTGAACAAGTTGATGAAATAAATATGAAGTGGCCTTTTTTAGAAGTCTAGGTGGCACTCTGTAAGGGATTGTTTCAGAACCATTTGGCTTTGAAGCCAGAACAGAGTCACATTAGTGACTGACATTTGATTTTATAATGAGCATTTTCACTTTAAAAGGTTTGATTTTATTTTGACCTTGCTTCAGCCAAGTTTCTTTATTCTTTCCCATTTGAAAATGCCTCTCACATCATCTCATCTTACTACTTTGCTTGTTCCCTCACTGGAAAATTTTTCTACTACATTTTCATTCTCTCCTAAACACCCAAACTTAATTATCCTCCACCTAACCAGCAGCAAAGAACAACATCTTTGAGGCTTTAGTTTAGGGACTGACAAACTGTGGCCCTTGGGCCAAATCCAGCCTTGCAATTATTTTTGTATTCCTGTGAGATTATAATAATAATAATAATAATAATAATAATAATAATAAATATATCTAGTTAGTAAAATTTATTTTTTAGAGCAGTTTTAGGTTCACAGCAAAATTGAAAGTACAGAGAGTTGCCACATACTCCCTGTCCCCACATACCCACAAGTTTCCCTACTATTGACAACATATATTAGTTGTCATAGTAGTACATATATTACAATTAATGAACCTAGTTTGATGCATCATTGTTACTCTAGTCCATAGTTTACACTAGGATTCACTCTTGGTGTTACGGGTTTTGACAAATGTATAATGACATGTATCCACCATTGTAGTATCATACAGAATACTTTCACTGCCCTAAATATCGTCTGTGCTCTGCCCATTCATCCCTCCCTGCCCCTAACTCCTGGCAACAACTGATGTTTCTACTATCTCCATAGTTTTGCCTTTTCCAGAATGTCAAATAGTTGGAGTCATACAGTGTGTAGCCTTTTTATATTTCCTTCTTTCACCTTAATATGCATTTAGGGTTCTTCTGTGTCTTTTCGTGGCTTGCTAGCTCATTTCTTTTTAGCACTGAATAATATTTCATTGTCTGGATGTAGCACAATTTATATACCATTCACCTACTGAAGGACATCTTGGTTGCTTCCAAGTTTTGGCAATTATGAGTAAAGTTGCTATAAACATCTGTGTGCAGGTTTTGTGTGGATAGAAGTTTTCAATTCCTTTGGGTAACTACCAAGGAGTGTGACTGCTGTATAATTTGATAAGAGCATGTTTAAAAACATGATTTCAAAAGAAACTGCCTGTACCATTTTGCATTCGCAGCAGCAATGAATGAGAGTTCCTCTTGCTGTACATCCTTGCCAGCATTTGATGTCAGTGTTTTGGATTTTAGGCATTCTAATATGTATTCTAATAAGTGGCAACTCATTTTTGTTTTAATTTGCAATTCCCTAATGATGAATGATGTTGAACACCTTTCATATGCTTACTTGCCATCTGAATATCTTCTTTGTTGAGGAGTCTGTTAAGATCTTTTGACCATTTTTTAAATTGGATTGTTCATTTTTTTACTGTTGAGTTCTTTCTGTATTTTGGATAAAAGTCCTTATAGAACATCTCTTTCACAAATATTTTCTCCCAGTCTGTGGCTAGTCTTCTCATTCTCTTGACATAGTCTTTTGCAAAGCACAAGTTTTTCTTTCATAGATTGTGCTGTTGGTATTGTATTTGAAAATTCATTGCCATACCCAAAGTCATATAGGTATTCTACGTTATCTTCTAGGAGTTTTAGAGTTTTGCATTCTACATTTAGGTCTATGATCTATTTTGAGTCAATTTTTGAGAAGGGTATAAGGTCTGTTTCATTTTGTTGCACCTGGATGTCCAGTTGTTCCAGCATCATTTTTTGAAAAGACTATCTTTGCACCACTGTATTGCCTTTGCTCCTTTGTCAAAAATCAGTTGACTACACAGGTTTTCCCCACTACCTGAAAGTTCACTTTACACCACTTCGCTTTTACAAAAGCCCTGTTTTTGCTAACTGAAAGAAATCTGAATAGCATTTTCACTTTTATGAAAAAAGGCAAAAAATTAAAATAGTGTTCAGCATTTGTTTTGCAGCAAGCCATTATAGAGGCAGTGTGCACCCCAAGCAGCAAGAGTGGTGCTGCCAAGCTTCTTCTCCAGGAACTACATTCAGCATCTCAGCATCAAGTTGCCATAGCTTTGAACTGTGTCTATGAGCGTCTGTGCTTTACCTTGATTTATTTTGGTAGGTTATTTTTTGGGTCTGGGAACACAAAAATTTTTCCTATATAAATTTATGGTAATTGCTTTTTTGCTTTATGCCATTTCAGCTTATGAAAAGTTTCATAGGAACACTCTACTTTTGGATAGCAGGGGAAAACTGTATTTATGTGTGTCTGGTTCTGGGATCTATTCTTTCCGTTGATCTATTTGTGTATTCTTTTGCCAAAACCACATTGTCCTAATTTATGTTGCTTTATAATAAGTTTTGAAGTCAAGAAGAGTCAGTCCTCCAACTTTGTTCTTCTTCTTTAATATCATGTTGGCTATTCAGGGTCTTTTTCTCTCCATATAAACTTCAGAATCAGTTTGTCAATATCCACAAAATAACATGCTGAGTTTTACTGAGATTGCATTGAATTTAAAGATCAATTTGGGAAGAACTGACATCTTGACAATGTTGAGTCGTCTTATACATGAGAATGGAATGCATCTCCATTTATTTAGTTCTTCTTTGATATCTTTCATCAGAGTTTTGTAGTTGTCCTCATAGAGATCTCATACATATTGTGTTAGATGTATACCTAAGTATTTAATTTTTTTCGATAATAATGTAAACGGTAATGCATTTTTTAATTTCAAATTCCACTTGTTTACTGCAGATATATACAATAGTGATTGACTTTTGTATATTAATCTTTTATCTTGCAATCTTGCTACAATTGCTTATTAGTTCCAGGAGGTTTTTTTTTTATTGTTATTCTTTCAGATTTTATGCATAGAAGTTTATTTCATCTGCAAAAAAGATTTTATTTCTTCACTCCCAATTTATATACCTGTTATTTCCTTTTCATGTCTTACTGCATTAGCTAGGACTTACAGTACAATGTTGAAAACCTGTGGTGAAAGGGGACGTCCATGTCTTGTTCTTGATCTTAGTGGGAAAGCTTCTAGTTTTTCACCAATAAGAATGATGTTAGCTGTAGATATCTTTATCAATTTGAGGATGTTTGCCTCTATTCCTAGTTTGCTGAGAGTTTTTATTATAAATGGGTGTTAGATTTTGTCAAATGCTTTTTCTGCATCTGTTGATATGATGATGTGATTTTCCGACATTAGCTTGTTGATTTAATGAATTACAGCAATTGATTTTCCAATATTGAACTAGCGTTGCATACCTGGAATAAATCCCACTTGGTCATGTTTTATAATTCTTTTTACACATTGTTGGATTCAATTTGCTGATATTTTGTTGAAGATCTTTGCATCTATGTTCATGAGAGATACTGGTCTGTAGATTTCTTTTTTTGTAATGTCATTGTCTGGTGTTGGTTTTAGGGTAATGCTGGTCTCAAAGAATGAGTAAGGAAGTATTCCGTCTGCTTATATCTTCTGGTAGAGATTGTAGAGAATCAGTATAATTTCAACCATAAATATTTGGTAGAATTCACCAGTGAACCCATCTGGGTCTTGTCCTTTCTGTTTTGGAAGATTATTAATTATTGATTCCATTTATTAAATAGATATAAGCCTATTCAGATTGTCTATTTCTTCTTGTGTGAGTGTTGGCAGATTGCATCTGTCAAGGAATTAGTTCATTTATTCTAGGTTATCAAATTTGTGGGCATAGAGTTGTTCATAATATTCCTTTATTATCCTTTAATGTCCATGGGATCTATAGTTATGTCCCCCCTTTTATTTTTGATATTAGTAATTTGTGTTCTCTCTCTCTTTATTTTTAGTTAGCCTGGCTAGAAGCTTATCAATTTTATTGATCTTTTCAATGTACCAGCTTTTGGTTTCATTGATTTTCTTCATTGTTTTCCTGTTTTCAATTTCCTTGATTTCTGCTCTAATTTTTATCATTTCTTTTCTTCTGTCTACATCATTTTTATTAACTTTATGAAGAATGATTAACAAATATAATTGCATATATTTAAAGTGTACAACGTGATGATTTGATATACATATACATTGTAGAATGATTACTAAAATCAAGATAATTACACATCCATCACCTCACATCGTTAACACAGTTAACTTTATTTTGTGTGTGATGAGAATGCTTAAGATCTACTCTCAGCAACTTTCAAGTATACAATACAGTATTATTAACCATAGTCACAATGCTGTACATTAGATTCTCAGAACTTATTCTTCTTACAACTGAAAATTTGTATCCTTTGATGTACATCAGTCCATTTTCCTCTTACTCCAGGCCCTGGCAATCACTTTCTATTCTCTGTTTCTATGAAATTGGCTTTTTTAAAAAAAGATTCCACACATAAGTGATACTATACAGTATTAGTATTTCTCTATCTGGCTTATTTCACTTAGCATAATACCCACCAGATTCACACATGTTATCACAAATGGCAGTATTTCCTTCTTTTTAATGGCTGAATAATGTTCCCTCTTATATATATGCCACATATTTCTTTATCCATTCATCTGTCAACAGACACAATTAGGTTGAATCTATGTCTTGGCTATTGTCAATAATGCTGCAGTGAACATGGGGGTGCAGATATATTTTTGAGATCATAATTTCATTTCCTTTGGATATAAACCCAGAAGTGGAATTGCTGGATCATATGGTAGTTCTATTTTTAATATTCTGAGGATTCACCATACTGTTTTCAATAATGGCTGTACCAATTTACGTTCCCATTGACAGTGCATGCGGATTCCTTCTTCTCCACATCCTCTCCCTAATGTCTTGTTTTTCTGATAATAGCCATCCTAACAGGTGTGTAGTCTTATCTCATTGTGGTTTTGATTTGCATTTCCTGATGATTAATGATGTTAAGCACTTTTTCATGTAACTGTTGGCCATGTGTATGGCCATTTGTATGTCTTCTTTGGAAAAATGCCTATTCAGTTCCTCTGCCCATTTTTAAATCAGATTGTTTTTTTTTTCATATTGAGTTGTATAAGTTATTTATATATTTTGTATATAACACCTTATCTGATATATGGTTTACAAATATGTATATATTTTTTTGTGTGTGAGGAAGATTAGCCCTGAGCTCACATCCGATACCAATCCTCCACTTTTTTTGCTGAGGAATATTGGCCCTGGGCTAACATCCATGCCCATCTTCCTCTACTTTATATGGGATGCCACCACAGCATGGCTTGACAAGCGGTGCATCAGTGCATGCGCAGGATCTGAACCTGTGAACCCCAGCTGCAAAAGCGGAGTACACACATTTAACCGCTATGCCACTGGCCCGGCCCCTGGTTTGCAAATATTTTCTACCATTCCTTGGGTTGCCTTTTCATCTTGTTGATTATTGCTTTGGCTGTGCAGAAGCTTTCTTGTTTGATGTAGTCCCACTTGTTGATTTTTCCTTTGGTTGCCTGTGTTTTTGTTGTCATATCCAGTAAGTCATTGTCAAGCCTAGTGTCTGGGAGCTTTTTCCTTGACTTTTTCTAGGAGTTTTATGGTTTCAGGTCTTATATTTAGGTCTTTTTTTTTTTAAAGGAGCAAACTTGTGTATTGTATTAATGACATACATTTTTTGGATTAGTATTACAATATTTAAAAGCAGCAGAAATATCGCAAGATACATTTGACTCCAAAAATACGGTCTGAAACTTATCGAGTTATATTTTTCTTCAACGCTGCTTCCCTGACTTTAAGTGGGAAAAGTGTCTCCATAACCAATAGAGATACAATTATTTTTTTTAAGTATACAATTAAATGATTTTAGTATATTCACAGAATTGTGCATCCATCACACAATCAATTTTAGAAAATTTTCATCACCACGAATAGAAACCCCACACCCATCACTAGTTAGTCCCCATTCCCACCTCCCCCCAAGTTCCTGTCAACCACTAGTCTACATTCTATCTCTATGGATTTGTCTATTCTGGAGATTTCATATAAATGTAATCATACAATATGTGACACCATGTGTCTGGCTTCTTTCTTTATTTTTTAATTTTTTGTTTATTGCAGTAACATTGGTTTATAACATTGTATAAATTTCAGGTGTACATCATTATACGTCTATTTCTGCATAGATTACATCATGTTCACCACCCAAATATTAATTACAACCCATCACCACACACATGTGCCAAATTATCCCTTTTACCCTCTTCCCTCCCTCCTTCCCCTCTGGTAATGACCAATCCAATCTCTGTCTCTATGTGTTTGTTTATTGTTGTTATTATCTACTACTTAATGAAGGAAATCATACGGTATTTGACCTTCTCCCTCTGCCTTATTTCACTTTGCATAATACCCTCAATGTCCATCCATGTTGTCACGAATGTCTGGATTTCATCGTTTCTTATGGCTGAGTAGTATTCCATTGTGTATATATACCACATCTTCTTTATCCATTCGTCCCTTGATGGGCACTTATGTTGCTTCCAAGTCTTGGCTATTGTGAATAACGCTGCAGTGAACACAGGGGTGCATGTATCTTTACGCATTGATGTTTTCAAGTTCTTTGGATAAATACCCAGCAGTGGAATAGCTGGATCATATGGTAGTTCTATCCTTGATTTTTTGAGGAATCCCCATACTGCTTTCCATAGTGGCTGCACCAGTTGGTACTCCCACCAGCAGTGTATGAGAGTTCCCTTCTCTCCACATCCTCTCCAACACATGTTGTTTCCTGTCTCGTTAATTATAGCCATTCTGACAGGCATGAGGTGATATCTGATTGTAGTTTTGATTTGCATTTCCCTGATAGTTAATGATGTGGAACATCTTTTCATGTGCCTGTTGGCCATCTGTATATCTTCTTTGGAGAAATGTCTGATCAGGTCTTTTGCCCATTTTTTAATTGGGTTGGTAGATTTTTTGTTGTTGAGATGCATGAGTTCTTTATATATTTTGGAGATTAAGCCCTTATCAGATGTATGGTTTGCAAATATCTTGTCCCAATTGTTAGGTTGTCTTTTTGTTTTGTTGATGGTTTCCTTTGCTGTGCAGAAGCTTTTTAAAAGAATAACAAACAAAGCGCAGAATCAGTAGAAGAAGGGAAATGATAAAAATCAGAGCAGAAATAAATGAAATAGAGACTAAAAAAACAATAGAAAAAATTAATAAAACTCAGAGCTGGTTCTTTGAAAAGATCAACAAAATTGACAAACCTTTAGCTAGACTCACCAAGAAAAAAAGAGAGAAGGCACAAATCAGTAAAATCGGAAATGAAAGAGGAGAAATTACAACAGACACCTCAGAAATACAAAAGATCATAAGAGAATACTATGAAAAGCTATATGCCAACCAATTCGACAATATGGAAGAAATGGTTAAATTCTTAGAATCATACGATTTTCCAAAACTGGATCAAGAACAAGTAGAGAATTTGAATAGACCAATCACCAGTAAGGAGATCAAAATAGTAATCACAAACCTCCCCAAAAATAAAAGTCCAGGACCAGACGGTTTCCCTGGTGAATTCTACCAAACATTCAAAGAAGACTTAATACCTATCCTTCTCAAACTCTTCCAAAAATTTGAGGAGGGGGAGAAGGTCCCTAACTCATTCTATGAAGCCGACATTATCTTGATACCAAAACCAGACAAAGACAACACAAAAAACGAAAATTACAACCCAATATCACTGATGAACATCGATGCAAAAATCCTCCACAAAATACTAGCAAATCGCATACAACAATATGTTAAAAAGATTATACACCATGATCAAGTGGGATTTATTCCAGGTATACAGGGATGTTTATATTTAGGTCTTTAATCCACTTTGAGTTAATTTTTCTGAGTGGTGTAAGATACAGGACAATTTCATTCTTTTGCACACGAATATCCAGTTTTCCCAACACCGTTTATTGAAGAGAGTATCTTTTCTCCATGAATAATATTGGCTCCCTTGTCAAAATGTTGACTGTATGGGTTTATTTCTGGGGTCTCAATTCTAATCCATTGTCTCTGAACCTACTTTTATGCCAGGACTAGACAATATTAATTACTATAGCTTTATAACATGGCTTGAAATCAAGAAGTGTGATGCTTCTAGCTTTGTTCTTCTTAGGATTGCTTTCGCTATTTGAGGTCTTTTATGGTTCCATACAAATTTTAGCTTTGCTTTTTCTATTTCTGAGAAAAATGCCGTTGGAATTTTGATAGGGATTGTGTTGAACCTACAGATGGCATTGGATTGTATGGACATTGTAACAATATTAATTTTTGTTCTATGAACACGGATTATCTTTCCATTCATTTGTGTCTTCAATTTCTTTCATCACTGTCTTATAGTTTATGTTGTACAGATCTTTCACTGCCTTGGATAAATTTATTCCTAAATATTTTATTGTTTTTTTATGCTATTGTAAATGGTATTTTTCCTTATTTCTTTTTCAGATAGTTTGCTTTTAGTGTATAGAAGCACACCTGTGTTTTGTATGTTGATTTTGTATCCTGCAACTTTACTGAATTGTTATCAGTTCTAACAGTTTTTGCTGGTTTCTTTATAATTTTCTATAAATGAAATATATTTTACATCTATATAAGATCATGTCATCTGCAAACAGACGATTTTACATCCTCCTTTGTGATTTGGATGCCTTTTAATTCTTTTACTTGCTTTATTATTCTGGCTCTGCCTTCTAGTGCTCTCCAGAATAAGACTGGTGAGAGCAGGCACCCTTTTCTTGTTTCCAAACTTAGAGGGAAATCTTTCAACCATTCATCTTTGCATATAATGTTAACTGTGGGCTTTTCATAGATGGCCTTTATTATGTTGAGGTAGATTCCTTCTATGTCCAATTTGTTGCGAGTTGTTATCATGATAGAGGTTGTATTTTGTCAAATGCTTATTTTGCATCTATTGAGATGATCATTTGAATTTTATCCTTCATTCCATTTATGTGGTATATCACACTTATTGATTTGTGTATGTTGATGTGGTGTTTCACATTGATTGATTTGCGAATGTTAAACCATCCCTGCATACCTGGAATAAATCCCACTTGATCATGGTGTATAATCTTTTTAACGTATTGTTGTATGCGATTTACTAGTATTTTGTGGAGGATTTTGGCATCGAGGTTCATCAGTGATATTGGGTTGTAATTTTCTTTTTTTGTGTTGTCCTTGTCTGGTTTTGGTATCAGGGTAATGTCGGCTTTGTAGAATGAGTTAAGGAGCTTCCCCCCCTCCTCAAGACTTTGGAAGAGTTTGAGAAGGATAGGTATTAAGTCTTCTTTGAATCTTTGGTAGAATTCACCAGGGAAGCCGTCTGGTCCTGGACTTTTATTTTTGGGGAGGTTTGTGATTACTGTTTCGATCTCCTTACTGGTGATTGGTCTATTCAAATTCTCTACTTGTTCTTTTTTTTTTTTTTTAATTTTTTGTTTATTGCAGTAACATTGGTTTATAACATTGTAAAAATTTCAGGTGTACATCATTGTACTTCTATTTCTGCATAGATTACATCATGTTCACCACCAAAATACTAATTACAACCCATCACCACACACATGTACCCAATTATCCCTTTCACCCTCCTCCCTCCCCCCTTCCCCTCTGGTAACCACCAATCCAATCTCTGTCCCTATGTGTTTATTTATTGTTGTTATTATCTACTACTTAAGGAAGGAAATCATACGGTATTTGACCTTCTCCCTCTGACTTATTTCACTTTGCATCATGCCCTCAATGTCCATCCATGTTGTCACAAATGGCTGGATTTCATCGTTTCTTATGGCTGAGTAGTATTCCATTGTGTATATATACCACAGCTTTTTTATCCATTCGTCCCTTGATGGGCACTTAGGTTGCTTCCAAGTCTTGGCTATCGTGAATAAGGCTGCAATGAACACAGGGGTGCATGTAACTTTGCAAATTGGTGTTTTCAAGTTCTTTGGATAAATACCCAACAGTGGAATAGCTGGATCATATGGTAGTTCTATCGTTGATTTTTTGAGGAATCTCCATACTGTTTTCCATAGTGGCTGCACCCAATTAAAAAATGGGCAAAAGACCTGAACAGACATTTGTCCAAAGAAGATATACAGATGGCCAACAGACACATGAAAAGATGTTCAAAACCACTAACTATCAGGGAAATGCAAATCAAAACTACAATGAGATATCACCTCACGCCCGTCAGAATGGCTATAATTAACAAGACAGGAAACAACATGTGTTGGAGAGGTTGTGGAGAGAAGGGAACTCTCATACACTGCTGGTGGGAGTGCAAACTGGTGCAGCCACTATGGAAAACAGTATGGAGATTCTACTTGTTCTTGATCCAGTTTTGGAAGATCGTATGATTCTAAGAATTTAACCATTTCTTCCATATGGTCGAATTGGTTGGCATATAGCTTTTCATAGTATTCTCTTATAATCTTTTGTATTTCTGAGGTGTCTGTTGTAATTTCTCCTCTTTCATTTCCGATTTTACTGATTTGTGCCTTCTCTCTTTTTTTCTTGGTGAGTCTAGCTAAAGGTTTGTCAATTTTGTTGATCTTTACAAAGAACCAGCTCTTGTTTTTATTAATTTTTTCTATTTTTTTAGTCTCTATTTCATTTATTTCTGCTCTGATTTTTATGATTTCCCTTCTTCTACTGATATGGGCTTTGTTTGTTCTTCTTTTTCCAGTTCCTTCAGGTGCATTGTTAGACTGTTTATTTGAGATTTTTCTTGTTTGTTGAGATAGGCCTGTATTGCTATAAACTTCACTCTTAGAACCACTTTTGCTGTATCCCATAAATTCTGGCATGTCATTTCATTTCATTTGTCTCCAGGTATTTTTTGATTTCTTTTATGATTTCTTCACTGACCCAGTCGTTGTTCAGTAGCATTTTGTTTCATCTCCACATATTTGTCGCTTTTCTGATTTTCTTCCTATAGTTGATTTCCAATTTTCATACTGTTGTTGTCAGAAAAGATGCTTGGTATTATTTCAATCTTCTTAAATTTATGTAGACTCGTTTTGTGGCCTAATATGTGATCCATCCTGGAGAATGTTCCATGTGCATTTGAAAAGAACATGTATTCTTCAGTTTTTGGATGGAATGCTCTGTATATATCTACTAGGTCCATCTGTTCTAGGGTGTCATTTAAGGCCAATGTTTCCTTATTTATCTTCCGTTTGGATGATCTCGCCATTGGTGTAAGTGGAGTGTTAAAGTCCCCTAATATTATTCTGTTACTGTCTATTTCTCTTTTTATGTCTGTTTATAATTGCTTTATATATTTAGGTGCACCTACATTGGGTGCATAGATATTTACAAGTGTTACATCCTCTTGTTGGATTGTTCCCTTGATCATTATGTAATGCCCTTCTTTGTCTCTTTTTACAGTTTTTGTTTGAAAGTCTATTTTGTCTGATATGAGTACTGCTACCCCAGCTTTCTTTTCATTGCCATTTGCGTGGAGTATGATTTTCCATCCCTTCACTTTCAGTTTGTGCATGTCTTTAGGTCTGAAGTGTGTCTCTTGTATGCAGCATATATATGGGTCTTGTTTTTTTATCCAATCAGCCACCCTATGCCTTTTAATTGGAGCATTTAGTCCATTGACGTTTAAAGTAGCTATTGATAAGTGTGTACTTACTGACATTTTTTAACTTTTTTCTCAGTGTTTTAGTAGTCCTTCTCTGTTCCTTGCTCCTTCTATACAGAATTGATGGTCTCTTTAGTTTGACCTCTGTCTGAAAGCTCTACTCTTTAACTCCCCTCCTCCCTCATTTTATGTTTTTGATATCATATCTAACCTCTTTTTTGTGCATTTGTACCCATTGCCCTCTTATCATGGAAATAGATAATTTTTCCAATTTGTGGTCTTCTCTTTTCCCCTTAAATCAGTCCCTTTAACATTTCTTGTAGCACTGGTTTCCTGGTGACAAACTCCTTTAATTTTTGCTTGTCTGGGAAATTTTTGATCTCTCCTTCCATTTTGAATGATAATCTTGCTGGGTAGAGTCTGGGTAGAGTATTCTTGGGTGTAAGTTTTTTCCTTTTAGCACTTTAAATACATCGTGCCACTCTCTTCTAGCCTGTAAGGTTTCTGCTGAGAAGTCAGCTGACAGACTTATGGGGTTTCCTGTGTATGTAACTAGTCTTTCTCTGGCAGCTTTTAGGATTCTCTGTTTATCTTTAATTGTAGACATTTTGATTATGATGTGTCTTGGTGTGGGCCTCTTTGGGTTTATCTTGTTTGGGGCTCTCTGTGCTTCCTGTACCTGGATGTCTGCTTCCTTTCTTAGGTTAGGGGAGTTTTCAGCTATTATTTCTTGAAATAGATTCTCTGCCCCTTTGTCTTGCTCTTCTCCTTCTGGGACACCTATAACACGGATGTTAGTGTGCTTGATGTTGTCCCAGAGGTCCCTTAGACTGTCCTCACTCTTTTTAATTCTTTTCTCTTTTACCTGTTCAGCTTGGGTAATTTCTTCTAGTTTCTCATCCAGCTCGCAGATCCGTTGTTCTGTATCCTCTACTCTGCTTTTGAGTCCTTCTAGAGAAATTTTCATTTCCAGTATCGTATTCTTCATTTCTGATTGGTTCTTTTTTATATCTTCCATTTCTGTGTTGACATTCTCACTGAGATCATCTATTCTTCTCCCCACATCAGTGAGCATCCTTAACACTCTTTGTTTGAACTCTCTGTTGGGTAGGTTGCTCATTTCTGTTTCACTTAGTTCCTTTTCTGGAGTTTAGTCCTGTTCCCTTACTTGGAATGTATTCCTTTGCTTCCTCATTTTGCCTCTTTCCCTGTGCTCGTGTCTGTATATTAGGTAGGTCTGCTACCTCTCCTGCTCTTGGATAGGTGACCTTATATAAGTGATGCCTTAGGAGGCCTGCAGTGTGCTTCCCTCAGTTCTCAATGTTCCAGGGGTGACCCCTATGTGGGCTACGTGTGTCCTTCTGTTGTGGCCTGTTTGCTATCCCTGTAGTCAGCCAGGGAGGCTGAGTTATGCTCCTGGTCAGCTGTTGTAATGCTCAGCTGTTTGTAGTTGTTGTGGGCCCTTCAGTCTCTTTATCAGGTGTTGGGAGCCCCAGCACAGTTGGCTGCAAGTTCTAGTACAACATTTGTGTTGCTGTATTTCTTTTAAGTGAGTCAGCCCCCAGCGTGGCAGGTTGTTAGGCTCAGGGGCTTACAATTGCTACAAGCCTCCAGCCTTTAGGTCTGTTGTCAGCTCTCTGAATATTGCAGCTTGGTGAGGCTGGCCTCAGGCACAGGAGCACCCAATTGTTTCAGACTTTGGAAGGTCTGGCAACCCCCATGTGGGTCTTTGAGAAGCACAAGTCTTCTGCAGCTGACAAACCCTGCCGCCCACAGGTCAACACACACAGTCAACACAGTCCAGCCCCATGTGTGCACCCCATCCTCCTGAAGTGGACCCAGTATCTCCATGGCGGGAGCCCCACACACTCCACCACTGCCCCACACTCTCCACCTGCTCGTTGTGCATTCCCTGCCCCACTGAAGTGGGCTCAGTTGCCAGGCTGCCGAGAATCCAGTCACCAGTCTATGCAGGCCCACAAGTTGCCTGAGGGCTTGTTGTTGGGTGGGACCAGTCTCTAGGGTGGGCTGCCTGCCCTGCCTGAGCTGGATTAAATTGGTGCTCTAGTGGGTGTGGCAGACCTGGGATAGCAGGCCCCAGGGAGAACTCCAAAGGCATCTGTGTCAGCATGCCCACTCTAGGCCACAACAATGGCTGCCATCAATTTCCCAGTCCCTGGAGAGTTCTCACCTCTCACTGCAATGCACTCAGAGCCTATGAGGTGAGTCTCTTTTCACCAAAGCACTGTGCACCTTTCTTTCTGGTGCTTTTAGGTTGTTTTCTGAACCAAGTCAGTTTGCACATGGGCCCTTTAAGAGCCGGTTTTAATTTCTTTGTGATCCAGATTTCTGGGGTGTACTCCCCAATGTTTTAGTAGTAGTCAAAGTCAGATATTATGCCACTTGTCTCAATTGTGCTGTGTCCACAAAATGCCCACAGCAGGAGCAATCCCGGCTCAGGGCCCTGCGCCTCCAGGGAGGGCTGTGTACCTGTGGGCTGCTCCTGGGCAGCCGTGAAGCTGGCGGCTTGTGAAGGGGGTGTTTTGTTTCTCCTGAAGGGAGTTTCTGCCTCTTCCACCTCTATTAGGATTGTCCTTTGTTGCAGGAGTTCCTCTTATCCAGTTTTCAGTTCTGTCTCAGGGGTACTTTTCCCACAAGTATTTGTAAATTGGCTGTGTCCGCTGGAGGAGGTGAGTTCAGAGTCTGCTTATGCCGCCATCTTGCCCAGTCCAATGCTGTCCTTATAAAATGAGTTAGGAAGTATTCCCTCTCCTTCAGTTTTTTGTAACAGTTTGAGAAGGCTTTGTGTTAATTCTTCTTTAAATATTTGAAATAATTCATCAGTTAAATCATCTGGTTCTGGGCTTTTCTTTGTTGGGAGTTATTTTTTTTTATTTTTATTTTTTTTGCTGATTAGATCTTCTTACTCGTTACTGATCGGTTTAAGTTTTCTATTTCTTCATGATTTCATTTTGGTAGCTGTAGGTTTCTAGGAATTTATCCATTTATTCTAGGCTGTGCAATCTTCTCTTGTATAATTGCTCATATTATTCTCTTTTTATCTTTTGCATTTCTGTGGTTTCAGTTGTAATGCCCTCCTTTAATTTATAATTTTGTTTATTTGAGTCCTCTCCCTTTTTTCTTGATTAGTCCAGCTAATGGATTATCAATTTTGTTTTTTTTAAAGAATCACATCTTAGTTTTGTTCATCTTTTTATTGTTTTCCTATTATTTATTTTAATTATTTCTATGCCAATATATTATTTCCTTCATTCTGCTAACTTTGGCAATAATTTGTTCTTCTTTTTCTAGTTCCTTGAGATGTAAAGTTAAGTTGTTTATTTCTGATCTTTCTTCTTTCTTAATGTAGACATTTATCACAATAAAATTCCCTGTTAGAACTGCTTTGGATGCATCTCATAAGTTTTAGTATGTTGTGATTCTGTTTTTATTTATTTCAAGATATTTTTGATTTCTTCTTTAAACCATTGGTTATTCAGTAGTGTGTTGTTTAGTTTCCATGTATTTATGAATTTTCTAATTTTCCTCCTGTTACTGATTCCATTTTTATAACATTGATGTGGGAAAAGATACTGGCATAATTTCTATCTTTTCAAATTTGTTGAGACTTGTTTTGTCATCTAACATATGATCTATCCTGGAGAACATTCTGTGTGCGTTTGAGAAAGATGTGTATTCTGCTGCTGTTTGATGGAATGATCTGCATATTCATCATTTTAATAGATGCAGGAAGAGCACTTGATAAAATCTAACACTCTTTCATGATAAAAACATTTTAAAAATGGGAATAGAAGGAAGCTATCTCAACATAAGAAAGCCATATATAAAAAACCCACAGGGAACTTTATACTTAGTGGTGGAAGACTGAAAGCATTTCCTCAAAGTTTAGGAATAAGGCACAGATGCTCGCTTTCACCATTTGTATTAAACTTAGTACTAGTTCTAGCCTGAGCAATTAGGCAAGAAAGGGAAATAAAAGGCATCCAAATTGGAGAGGAAAGAGTAAAAATATCTCTCTTTGCAGGTAACATGATCTTATATGTAAAAAACCCTAAAGATTCAACAAAAATCTGTTAGAACTATAAATGAGTTCAGCAAAATAGCAGGATACAGTCAATGCAAAAAAAAAATCAGTTGCATTTCTACACATAAACAATGAAGAATCTGAAAAGAAAATTACAAAAACTGTTCCATTCACAATAGCACCACAAAGATTGAAATATTTAGGAATTACCTTAGCCAAGGAAGTGAAAGTTTTGTACAGTTAAAACTACAAAACATTGCTGAAAGAAATTATAGAAGATCTAAATAAATGGAAAGACATGCCATGATTATGGATTGGAAGACTTAATATTATTAAAATGTCTACACTACCCAAAGTGATCTGCAGACAATGCAATCCCTATCAAAACCCTAATGATTTTTTTTGCAGAAATAATAGAAAAACACATCCTAAAATTCATATGGAATCTCAAGGGACCCAGAATAGCCGGAATAATCTTGAAAAAGAAAAAAAAAATGGACTACTCACACTTCCTGATTTCAAAACTTACTATAAAGCTACAGTAATCAAAACAGTGTGATATTGGCATAAAGACAGAAATATAGACCAATAGAATAGAATAGAGAACCCAGAAATAAACCCTCACATATCTGGTCAAATGATTTTTGACAAGGTTGTCAAGGCTATTCAATGGGAAAAAACAGTCTTTTAAACAAATGATGCTAGGAAAATTGGATATCTACAAACAAAAGGATTCAATTGGACCCTTGCCTAATACTATATACAAAAATTAACTGAAGATGGATCAACGATCTAAATGTAAGCCTTAAAACAATAACACTCTTAGAAGAAAATATAAGACACAAGCTTCATGAAATCGAATTTGGCCATAATGTCTTGGATATGACACCAAAGGCACAGGTAACAAAAGAAAAAATAGACAGATTGAACTTCATGAAAATTTTAAAATATTGTGCGTCAAAAGATACCATCAACAGAGTAAAAAGACAACATATAGAATGGGAGAAAATATTTGCAAATCATATATCTGATAAGGGATTAATATCCAGAATATATAGAGAACTCCTAAAACTCAATAAAAAAAAACCCAATTCAAAAATGGGCAAAGGACTTGAATTGATATTTCTTCAAAGAAGATATAGGAATGACCAAAAAGCACATGAAAAGATGCTCACCATCACTAATTGTTAGGGAAAGGAAAATCAAAACTACAATGAGATATCACCTCACACTCATTTGGATGGCTACTATCAAAAAGACAGAAAACTACAAGTGTTAGCATGGATGTGGCAAAAGTGGAACACTTGTGCACTGTTGGTGGGAATGTAAATGGTACAGCCATTGAGGAAAACAGTATGGCAGTTCCTTAAAAAAATTAAAAATACAATTACCATATGATCCAGGAATATCACTTCTGGGTATATACCCAAAAGAATTAAAATCAAGGTCTTGAAGAGATATTTGTACATTCATGTTCATAGGAGCATTGTTCAAAATATCTAAAACATGGAAGCAACCCAAGTGTCCATTGAAGAATGAATGGATAAGCAAAATGTGGTATATACATACAGTGGAATATTATTCAATCTTAAAATGAAGGAAATTCTGCAATATACTACAACATGGACAAACCTTTAGGAAATTATGCTAAGTAAAATAAGCCAGTCACAAAAAGACAAATACTGTATGATTACACTTATATGACGTACTTACAATAGTCAAAATCATAAAGACAGAATGTATAATGGTGGTTGCCAGGAGCTTGGGGGAGGGGAAATGTGGAGTTATTGTTTA
This sequence comes from Ceratotherium simum simum, assembly GCF_057802395.1. Classification (NCBI taxonomy): domain Eukaryota; kingdom Metazoa; phylum Chordata; class Mammalia; order Perissodactyla; family Rhinocerotidae; genus Ceratotherium; species Ceratotherium simum. The sequence goes on from NC_141940.1 coordinate 71,443,338, forward strand.
ATGGGTATAGAGTTCCAGTTTTACAAGATGAAAAGGGTTATGGGGATGGATGGTGGTGATGGTTGCACCACAGTGTGAGTGATATGTTTAATACCACTGAATTGTGCACTTAAAAATGGTTAAGATGGTAAATTTTATGTTAAGTGTATTTTACCAAAATAATTTTTTTTAAATCAGTTACATGTGTATACACTAACGACAAACTGTCTGAAAAGGAAATTAAGAAAGCAATTCCATTTACAATAGCATCAGGATAAACAAAATACTTAGGAATAAACTTAACCAAAGAGATAAAAAACTTGTACACATAAAACTATAAAACGTTAATTAAGAATTGTGAAGACACAAATAAACAGAAAGACATCCCATGTTCATGGATTGGAAGAATTGATATTGTTAAAATGTACATACTCCCAAAGTTACCTACAGATTCACAAATATCCTCATCAAAATTCCAATGGCATTTTTTTACAGAAATAGAAAAAGAATGCTAAAATTCATATAGAACCACAAAAGACCCTGAATAGCCACAGCAATTATGAGAAAGAAGAACAAAGCTGGAGGCATCACACATCTTGATTTCAAACTATATTACAAAGCTATAGTAATTAAAATTTATGGTACTGACATAAACACAGACATATAGAGAGATAGGAAATAGAATAAAGAGCCCAGAAATGAATCCAAACATATATGGTCAAATTATTTTAAAAAAGGGTGCCAAGAATACATAATGAGGAAATGACGATCTCTTTAACAAATGGTGTTGGAAAAACTGGATATCCACATGCAAAATAAAGAAATTGGATCTTTATCTTACACCATAACAAAAATTACCTCAGCATGGTGTAAAGACTTAAATATAAGATCTGAAACTGTGAAATTTAGAAGAAAACTTCGGTGAAACATTTCTTGACATTGGTCTTGGCAGCATTTTCTTGGATATGACACCAAAAGCATGGCAACAAAAATAAAAATGGAAAAGTGGAAGTATATCAAACTAAAAAGCTTCTGAAAAGCAAAGTAAATAATCAACAGAATGAAAAGGCAACCCATAAAATGGAAGAAAACATTTGCAAACCATATATCTGATAAGGGGTTAATATCCAAAATATATAAGAAACTCCTACAAGTTAATAGCCAAAAAACAAGCAAACTGATTTAAAAATGCCAAAGGAATTGAATAGACATTTCTCTAATAAAGACATGCAAATTGCCAACAGTTATATAAAAAGGTCTTCAGTATCAGTAATCATCAGAGAAATGCAAATCAAAACCACAATGAGATCTCACCTCACACCTGTTAGAATAGCTATTATCAAAAAATCAAAATATAACAAGTATTGATGAGGAGATGAAGAAATTAGAACACTTATACACTATTGGTAAGAATGTAAAATGTTGTAACCACTATGGCAAACATTATGAAGTTCCTCCAAAAATTAAAAATGGAATTACTTTATGATCCTGCAATCCCACTTTTGGGTTTTTGTCTAAAATAATTGAAGTCAGAATCTCAAAGTGTTATCTGTACTCCCATGTGCATTGAAACATTATTCACAATAGACAATATGTAGAAACAACCTAAATGTCCATCAACAGAAGAATAGGTAAAGAAAATATGGCATATATATACAAGGGAATATTATTCAGCCTTCAAAAAAAGGAATGTATGTGACAGCATGGATGAACCTGGGAGATATTATGCTAAGTGAAATAAATAAGTCACAGAAGTACGAATACTGCATAATTCTACTTATCTGACATATCTAAAATAGTCAGACTCGGATAAGCAGATAGTAGAATGGTGGTTTCCCAGGTCTGGGGGAAGGGAACATGGGGAGCTGCTATTCAATAGGTATAAACTTTCAATTATAAGTTCTAGAGATAGGTTGTACAACATTGTGCCTATAGTTAACAATACTCTATTGTACACTTAAAAAATTGTTAAGAGGGTAGATCTCATTTTATGTGTTCTTACTTCAAAAATAAAAAAGAAAACAAGAGCAAAAGAAAAAACAGAAGAATAAGGAAACTCTTAGAGGCGAAGGATATATTTATTACATTATTTGTAGTGATGGTTTCATGGGTGTATACATATGTCCAAACTCATCAAATTGTATATATTAAATATGTGCAGTTTTTTTTGGTATATCAATTATACCTCAATAAAGCTATTAAAAAAAGAATAGGAAAAATAAAAGTTTATTTTACCTTCACTATTCCTTCTCTGATGCTCTTCTTTATTTTTGTGGATCTGAGTGTCTTATTCATATCATTTTCCTTCTCACTGATGAACTTTTTAAAACATTTCTTGCAAGGTAGGTCTTCTGCAACAATTTCCCTTGATTTTTGTTTGTTTGACCAAGTCTTTATTTCTCCTTTACTTTTGAAGGGTAATTTCACAGGGTACAGAATTCTAGGTTGGTGGTTTTTTTCTCTCAATTCTTTAAATATTTCACTCTACTTTTTTCTTGCTTGCATGGTTTCTGAGGATAATTCAGACATAATTCTTATCTTTACTCCTCTATTGGTAAGGTGTTTTTTTTTCTTTTTTTATTGATTAAATTTGACATATAACATTGTGTAAATTTAAGGTGTACAACGTTTCACTTTGGTACATTTATATATTGTATTATGATTGTTGTAGTGTTATCACATTACATAATTATAGTACAATATTATCTATGTTCATTATACTGTGCATTGGATCTCTATGGATTATTTATTACTCATTGTAAGTTTGTACTCTTAAATAACATCAATCTTATCACCCCACCCCCTGTCTCTTGGTAACCACCATTTTACTCTGTTATGAGTTTGATTTTTTTAGATTCCACATATAAGTGATATCATACAGTACTTGTCTTTCTCTCACTTATCTCACTTAGCATAATGTGCTCAACGTTCATCCATGTTGTCGCAAATGGCAGGATGTGCTCCTTTCTCATGGTTGAATAATATTCCATTGTGTTTATATACTACATCTTTTTTTATTTATCTCTTGATGGGCATTTAGGTTGTTTTCATATCTTGGCTATTGTGAATAATGCTACAATAAACATGGAAGTGTTTATTTATTTTTGAAATCCAATTTTCATTTCCTTTGAATATATACCCAGAAGTGGAATTGCTGGATCACATGGTAAATCTATTTTTAATTTTTTGAGAAACCTCCATGTTATTTTCCATAGTGATTGGACCAATCTACATTCCCACCAATGGTGTATAAGTCTTCCCTGTTCACCATATCCTTGCCAACACCTATTGTCTCTTGTCTTCTTGATGATAGCCATTCTAACAGATGTGAGGTAATATCTCATTCTGGTTTTGATTTGGATTTCTCTGATGATAAATGATGTTGAGCATCTTTTCATATGTCTGTTGGCCATTTTGATGTTCTTCTGGGAAAAATGTCTATTTAGTTCTAAAATTTGTGTGGAACCACAAAAGACCTCAAATAGCCAAAGCCATCCTGAGAAAAAAGACCAAAGCCAGAGGTATCATGTTTCCTGATTTCAAACTATACTGCAAAGCCATAGTAATAAAAATAGTATGGTACTGGTAAGGTGATTTTTCCTCTGGCTTTTTTCAAGATTTTTGTCTTCATCTTTGATTTTTTGCAGTTTGAATATGATATGCCTTGGTGTAGGGTTTTTTTTTTCCCCATTTACCCTGCTTGGTGTGCTCTGAGCTTCCTGGATCTGTGGTTTTGTGTCTGACATTAATTTTGGGAAATTCTCAGTCATTATCACTTCAAATATTTCTTCTATTACTTCCTTTCTTCTTCTTCTGATATTTTTATTATGCATATGTTACACCTTTTGTAGTTGTCCATAGTTCTTTGGTATTCTGTTCTGTTTTTTTTTTCCCAGTCTTTTTTCTCTTTGTTTTTCAGTTTTGGAAGTTTCTATTCTCATGTCCTTAAGCTCAGAGATTCTTTCCTCAGCTGTGTCTAGTCTACTAATTAGCTCATCAAAAGCAGTCTTTATTTCTGTTGCAGTGTTTTTGATCTCCAGCATTTCTTTTTGACTGTCCTTCAGAATTTTCATCCCTCTGCTTATGTTATCCACCTGTTCTTGCATATTCTCTACTTTTCCATTAAACACTTTAGTTTATTAATCATAAGGTTTCTTTTGAAAATTCCTAGTGTGATAATTTTTTACCATATCTGAGTCTAGTACTGATGCTTGTTTAGCCTCTTCAAACCATGTTTTTTTGCCTTTTAATATGTCTTCTATTTTTTGTTGAAAGGTGGATATAGTGTACTGAGTGAAAGGAATTGTGATAAATAATCCTTTAGTGATGTGGTGATAAGGTGTGGGGGGTGGGTGAGTATTCTATAGTCCTATGATTAGGTCTCAGTCTTTCAATGATGCTGTGCCACCGGACTGTGAACTTCTTCAGTCTTTATCAATTCCCACTTATGGTAACAGGATGGCTGGAGTGGGCTAGAGTTGGGCATTTCCTTTCCCCCAGGCTAGTTAGTCTTTGATAAAACCCCAGCAGGTTAGGCTCTGGTAAAATAATTTTTCCTGGGGGCAGGTGTTGTTAAGAATAACAGAATGCTCTTGCATATTTTAAAATGGTTTCTGTTCCCCTCCCCATGCTGGAAGAACAAGCAGATTTTTCTCTAATACTCACTTTAAGGACCTGGTAGAGTTCCTGGAGGTAAAACTCACAAACGTGTGGGAGCACCTTTATGACTGGGTGCCCCTGAAGTTTTTAACTCTTAGGCTTGTCCTCACTGAGCCTCCAGCAATTTGTCAGTTACATTTCAGGTTTCCTTACTCTGGCACTGGTTTCTGATCATGGGTTTCTGCTCTGGAAAGTTGTGATTCTCTTTATATGCTGTCTTTCTCTCCAATTTTGGGAGCAGTAATCTGCCCAGTAACCTCTCTTGTCTTATGGATCTAAGAAGAGTTGTTGATTTTTAACTTTTTTCAGCTTTTTACTTGTTTTTGGGTGAGGTGGCAACTTCTAAGCTCCTTACTTGCTTGACTGAAAACCCAATGGTCTGATTGTTATATATTTAATAATTGAAAAAATAAAAAGAAGAGTAATATCTTGTGATATGTGAATACCATGTGAAATTCAAATTTCAATGTCCATAAATAATATTCTGTTGGAATACCATGAAGCTCATTTGTTTACCTATTTTTCATGGCTATGTTTGTGCCAGAATGGCAGAATTGAATAGTTGCAACAGAGACCATATGGCCCACAAATTCTAAAATATTTGCTCTCTGGCCTTTTACAGAAAACATTTGCTTATCTCTGTTCTAATTTAATAGATACTGAAGTTGGCAGAGGGGGGAGGGGTTGAAATGAACAAGAATTTTTAATTTGTACCTAGGCTGGAAAAGTAGTTGAGTCAGTAAAGCTGTGTGTGGGGAGGTGGGGGTGGAGACACGTTGGTCTTTGGAAGAGAAGTGAGTGAAAGAATGCTGCCAAGAAATACCTCCCTGCCTTCTATCTTGATTCCTAAGATTGGCTCTTCAGTTAGAGAAATGTCCATCCATAAATAGTGGGAGTGAAAGATCCATTACAAGCTTGCTAGAGCCAGGAGATTCTCTTACGAGGGCCAAGGTGGGAGTGGGAAATGGATCAAGATGCAAGGTTGAAATCATGAGTGGTTTAGGTGGGCTTAAAAGTAGGCATCGATATTTTTACAAACAGGGAAATGACCTTATCTCAGTCTATTGGGGCTGCTATGACAGAATACTATAGATTGAGTGTCTTATAAACAACAGAAATTTTTTTTCTCACAGTTTCAGAGGCTGGGAAGCCCAAGATCAGGGTCCCAGCAGATTCATTGTCTGGTGAGGGCCTGCTTCCTGCTTCACAGATGGCTGTCCTTTTGCTGTGTCCTCACATGGTAGAAGGGGCAAGGGAGCTTACTAGGGTCTCTTTTATAAGGGTACTAATCTCATTAATGAGGGCTCCTCTTTCATGACCTAATCACCTCTCAAATGTTCCACCTCCAAAAAAACATAGGGGGAATAGATTTTAACATACGAATTTTGGGGGGACACAAATATTCAGTGTATAGCAGGCCTCTTGGGGTAAGGGACTGTCTGGATCATCTTCATTTCCTTCTTATTAGAATTCCAGAATAGAGACGTTTTCAGGAAGGAACCTTAGAATTGAGCTTCTTAAAATCCCTCATTTTATAAATGGGGAATCTGAGGCCCAAGAAAGTTAAGAAACTTGCTTCAGGTGATCTGATATGGTAGCCAGAAAGTGGCTGAATTTGGACTCCTGATCTCCTGAAATGTGTCAGTGGCCTCCCTTTCCGTTCTCTTTCCTAGGGTTCATTTCTCCTAGCAAGGCTAGGAGTGTTGACTTAATTCCACCTATTTGTACGTCTACCTCTCTCCAGCACCCCAAAGTGTTCTGGCCAGCTGCAGCTTTTTATAACTGAGAATATATATCCAGTAATAAGCTAAATAAAAAGCTAATATTTATTGAGCACTTACTATGGGCAAGGTACTATTCTAAGCATTTTATGTGTAGTAATCCAGTTAATCTTCACAACAACTCTAGGATTGTTAATAGCAGAGTCTCATAGGCACAGAGAGGGAAATAACTTGCTCAATGTGATTAAGTTAGTAAGTGGTAGATTTAAAGCCAGGTAGTCTAGCTGCGGAGTCTATGTGCTTAAACACTGATAAAGCTGTCTTAGTAAAGTGAGGGCCAAAGCAAATTCCCTTCTATCCCCACTCCCAATTCTCACACTATGCCAGTGTTTATCTCTGAGTTATGAATGGGATATTCTCATTAAGGTGTTAAGGACTTAATATTTTTTCCTCCTAGTAAATTTGCCCTTAAAAAGAGAAGCTTAGAAATAGTGATTCTTTTTTTTTTTTTTTTTTTTAAATTTTTATTTATTTATTTTTTTCCCCCAAAGCCCCAGTAGATAGTTGTACGTCATAGTTGCACAGCCCTCTAGCTGCTGTATGTGGGACGCGGCCTCAGCACGGCCAGAGAAGCGGTGCGTCGGGGCATACCCGGGATCCGAACCCGGGCCGCCAGCAGCGGAGCGCACGCACTCAACTGCTAAGCCACGGGGCCGGCCCCGAAATAGTGATTCTTTAAAGGTGGGTTTTCAAGCACAGTTAAGGGAAATATTTTTTGATGAGAGGCTTTCTTTCCTGTCATCCAAATTACACTGTTTATGGGTAGCTTTCTGCTATCCAGACCATGTTCTTTTCTCCCACCTTCCAACTCAGAGCCTTGCTGAGGACTTGGAAAAGGGGGTCTTGGATCTGTGTCCACTAATTCAATAAACTCAAGGATAACCCACCAACTAGTGGATTGTACACAGTAGATGTTTTTCACAGCACCTTTCACAGAATCGATGCTCAATGCATATTTGCTGATGTATGACTGAGTTGACAATTGCTCCTTTTCTGTCATTATTTTAGGTAAATATATCCTTTCAAAGTTCTCTTTAATATACTCTTTCTAAAATGGTTATCATCATGGCAAATGGGAAATGAACATTTAGGTTGTGTTGTGGTCAAAATCTGGAGGGCTTGTTGTCAAGTCCTTTCCAGTCAATGCTCCAAAGCTATATTAACCCACTGACCATTCCTGGAGGGGTACAAGACTCTTTAAATACATGACTTAAGTAATTACCCAGGAATAAGCTTGATAATAGGACAAATGCTGAGGTGAAAGAGAAACCTGTGATAAGCCACCACATTTGGAAGAGCAGAGCCATGGGCCTAAAGCAGTTATTTTTTTCAAGTGTAGTTGGATGTAAAGTATGAACTCAAAAATACTCTTGGAGTTTTGAAAGGAGGAGGCAAAAACCGAGTAAAAGGGGATTTCCCAGAACATAAAGGATCAGCACTAGCAGAATAGCTTCCTCATTATTGCCAGATGGACAAACTCAAGGCTTTGAAAGCTCAAAAAGGAAGTTGACTCACTCTATGCTAATGATTTGCAAGTGTTGTAAAGTGAGCTAGTAGCAGACCTGGCATTTGAACCCAGATTTCTTGATCCAGAGTTTAGTGCTTTTTCCAAGATGCTGTGTAAAAGATCAAGCAAGAAAACTCTAAGATCACTTCCAGATTCAATAATGTATCGTGCCAACTCTTGTGAGAGATTTGTTCAGTTTTGGCAATAGTGTGGTTTCTATTTTCCTTGTAGAAGGATTTGGGTCATGGTTGACATGCTGTGCTTAGAATTTGGGGAAATATTTTGGAATAAATTGATTTGGGGATCTGCATTGCAAAGGCAGGACCTAGGCATCCATAAGTCACAGGACATGTTGCCCAGTTATTATATGGACTTGTCATCAGTGAAAACTTCTATTTTCTGTACTTTTTTCTTCTTCATTCTTTCTTCTCATTTTTACATTTTCCAAGTTAAATACAATTTAAAATAAATTCAGTCATGGTTTACCATATAAATCTTCTTTATCACTCAGACCTGAGTTCAAATTATGGTGTGTCTCTTAGTAGTTATATGACTTTGGACAGGTTACTACTCATCTGAGCCCCACTTTCCTCATTTACAAATGGTGACATTGTCTACTACACAGTGTGTTGAAGATTAAATGTAATGACACGTATCAAAGTGCCTTGCACTGTGCCTGAGATATAATAAACTGCAATTCTCCTTTATGCTCACACCTGAAGGGAATTGTATTTTAAAATGAAAGCCATGGGAAGAAGGCAATGCTTAACCCAAATGACCAAGTTTTTGATGGTATAATTATAGGCATAATAATAGAAATAGTTTTGAGTAAGAAGACCTATCCAATTCCTTAACTTATACCATGAAGGTACTCATTTGCTTCATCTACACGTAAGATCAGTGCTGATTCACAGAGTGCTTCAATTAGGCTTCAGTATTGATGATTAGGAGCCTCTCAAACACGTAAAATGTCACTGGCATATTTTTAGGAGATCCTTGAGCAATGTGACATTCTCCATATGTATTAGGAGGCCAGGTTTTCAGCACAAAATCATAACCATTAAAGCAGCCTTCAGTATGTCAAAACCCAAGCTTGTATCCCATTATGTGGGTTTAAGCTACTGTGTTAGTGTTAGATACAGTATTTTAACAGTATTCAGAACTGGGCCAGTGCTTCCAGCAATAACAGGGTGACTCTCCTTCAAGTTTGGACAGTTTTCTTCCCACTATACCCCATCCGTGAATCTTAAAACTCACAGGATGTTTTAGAGTTCATTTGGCCTATTTCCTACACCCAGACAGGGTCTCACAGCAAGGCCATAGGCAGCCTACTAGGAAGGAAGACAGTATGAAGAGAAGGAATCTGGGAATCAGTAAGGTAAAGATTCTGGTCTTGTTTCGGCTACTAATTTACTATATATCCTAAGGCAAGTCAGTTCCTCTTTTTGGAGTTTATTTTTCTTTCTAGGGTACTGGACAACATGAACTTAATTTTTTTCTGTTATGACATTCTGGGATACATGAATACTAATGGCTTATTATTTGCACATGCATCCTCTCTTTTCTATGATCTTTTATCCCTGGCAGACTCTCTCCTCAAGTACCCAATGTCTTCTTTCTCTTCCCACCACACCACATCCCTCTAAATCATGGTTTCTGAACAGTGACACTATTATGGACTGAATGTTTGTGTCCCCCCAAAATTTATATTTTGAACTCCTAACCGCCAATGTGATAGTATTAGGAGGTGGGGCCTTTGGGAGGTAAGTAGGTCATGAGGGTGAAGACCTCATAAATGGGATTAATGCCTTATAAAAGAGAGCCCAGAGAACTCCTTTACCTTTTCCACCATATGAAGACACAGTGCGAAGACGACCAACTGTGACCCAGGAAGAGGCCCCTCAACAAACACTGAATCTGTTGGCACCTTGATTTTGGGCTTCCCAGCCTCCAGAACTGTGAGAAATAAATTTCTGTTGTTTATAAGCCATCCAGTCTATGGTATTTTGTTATAGCAGCCTGAATGGTCTAAGATGGACACTATTGATATTTTGGGCTGGATAATTTTTTGTTGTGGAGGGCTGTCCTGTGCACTGTAGGGTGTTTAGCAGAATTCCAGGCCTCTACCTACTAGATACCACTAGTACCACACACACACACACACACACACACACACACACACGCAGAATTGTGGCAACCAAAAATGTCTCTAGACACTGCCAAATGTACCCTTGGGATGCAAAATCCCCCCAGTTGAAAATCACTGCCCTAAACACACGCATCAAAATGAAGTCACCGTGAAAGAATGTGAAAAGCTCATTCAAACTGAAAAGGCAGTTAAACCATCACAGCTTTGGAAAAAAGAAGAGACTACTCTAAATGTGGTAAATTTCCCATCACTGGAGCTGAACAGAGGCCGCATAAAAATTTGATGAGAATGTCTTCTTGCTTTCACTTTTGCTCCTCCATTCCATTGTCCTCACAGCCACCAGTATGAATTTCTTAAAATATAAACCAGATCATATTACTTCCTGCTTAAAACCTTCCAACGGCTCCCTGTAACACTTGGAATAAAACCCAAACTCGTAACCAAAGGCTCTGAAGTCCTATAAGTAGTCATTGCCTCCCTTTCCAACTTAATCTTGTATTATTTTCTCCCTTACTCATTGTGTGCCAACTTTGCCCAAACCAACCAAGCTCTTACCATATCTTCATACTTACTGTTCACTCTGTCAAGAATGCTTTTCCCCTAGATCTTTATATAGCTGGCTCCTTCTCATCCTTTAGATTTTGCCTCCTTAGAGAAGACTTTCTCTAATGACTCTATTTTAAATATCTATCCCCACCACAATCCATTATTATGTAGTGGAACATCCTATTTTTTTTTCTGTAGTACTTTTCACAATTTATTATGATCTTTGTGTTTACTTGTTTGTTTTCTATTTACCACAAACTCCCAGCTCATAAGTTTTATGAGACCAGGTGACATGCCACCTTTTGTTTCAGTAGTATACTCCCAGCCTTTGCACAGTGCCTGCACATAGAAGGTAGTAAATAAATATTTGGTGAGTGATCACTAATGTAGAGCAAATTCATTTGTGTGTGGTAGAAGGTTGAGCCTTTGACTTTTAAAGATCCATTTAACTCTACAGTTCCATGATGCTGTAATTCATTTAATCATTAGTGAAATAATTGAGAGCCTATTATGTGTGGGGTACCATGCCAGAAGATATAATATATGTCCAAAAATAATCTCAATTTAAGGCAGTATGTGATCCTAGTACCAGAGGAGTTCTGAGGTAGGAGAAATCACTTCTGCATCAGTAATTAGCATAGTCTTTGTGGAAAGATTACATTTGAGCTAGACATTAAGGAAAGGGTACTATTTTTAATGCTTCCAGCATTCTTATAGAAATATTTACATGTGGAATTATAGAAGTTCTTGTGTTGATGCTTTACATCTTTGCACATTCCTGTTTCTTCTGGAATGGAAACTGAGAGCATTCCTGGTGGCCAAAGAAAGCTTCCATAACATGTGGATCATCTGTGGAACCCGCTTTCTGAGGTAGTGGCCCTCTCTGAACTAATGGACTAAGCATAGCAGGCTTCTTGGAAATTGAATCACTCTTTTAACTTGTTTCCCTTTTTACAAAGAGATGCTGTACTGACTAGCATTGTTTGTATTTTTGAAAAGAATCAGCTAGATTTCTACCTGCAGCTGGATTTATGAGCTGTAAATATTGTCCAGACATGTTTATACTTCTTCAGGGGGCAGCATCATAATTTTTTCAAGGGTGAACTTTCTCTCATTGGTAATTTACTCAGGTCTACAAAGAGAGGTTCAGTTTTAAGGTAGGAGAAATCTGTCTTAATATTTAGTTATATCTTCCATTAACTCAGTTGAACTTAGTTCTGTGTATTTATCATCCATTCATCACAAAACCAGGAGAATTTGGGTGTGCATAGAAAGCTGTTAGTAGACTGGAAGAGATCCAACAGAGATCTTAAAATAAGACCCTTTATTTTCTCTCAAAAGTTTCTTCAACTTCTCAATTGCTTTCACGAAATGGTGCAGAATTACTTTTTTAGTCTTGTCCGCCACGTGGAACTTATGCATCAGTCCCTAAACTTAGCTCCCCAAGTATTTCATGCTTGTTTAAAACTCGTATTATTTAAATGGTATGTTTTTTATCTAGAGTATCTTTTTTTCCCTTTTGTTGAAATCTCATGCATTCATTAAACATTTCTGACACACAACAGCTACTTAGTAAGTGATTATTGAATGAATAAAGAAAGTGTTCTCATCAAGTCACAAGGATCAAAATGTCTCGATCAGTTTCTTAATCTTCTGTACAACCCATTTAGTCATTATGATTGTTTATACCTATGGTTTTATTCTATAAAGTCATGTATTCACTGCCAAAGTAAAATAAATATTTTGCAAATATTAAGAAGATTTGAAAATGTTCTGCTATGATATATCGAATAAGTGAGAGTACACTCAGACTTTTCTAAAGGAAAAGATTGAGATGTTTCAAGCTGAAAGAGATAAAATGTTTGTAGATTGATATTGCCAGTATTTAATTACAAATGTGGTTTGGATTTTTATGTTAGAGAATGTCATTGTCTTTCCTTCTTATTTGGATATAACAAATATTCCCTGAAATTCAGTAGGTAGCTATTAAAGGTGACACTCTACTTTGGCTATTAGATATTCCATCCATCATTTTTTCCCTTCAAGCTAGAATAATCTTTATCATACCTCATACATAGGTCTTCTTGCTCTTTGGAGACTTGGCTGGTCTATTAATTGTTTAAAATGAAGATAAACAGGTTTGTATAGAACAAAAGTATGAATTAACAGAAAACTCTATTTACATTCTGCCAAATTAACTTTACCTACACATATATTTATTTATATAATTGCAATTAGTATCTTTAAAAAACTTAGTCTTATTATAAAAGCTTCCTTTAATCATTCATTTACCAAATACTTACTGAGTGGCTACTCTTTGCCAGATACTCCATTAGAATCTAGCAGTATAAGGACACACAGTCCTTACTTTCAAAGAGCCACAATCTAACGTGGAAGACAAGTGTAGTGAACAAATATTTACAATTTAATGGCAGGAAGGGTCTAGTGGAGGTATATAAGGTGCTATGAACGCAACACGGAGGAAATAAGTAACTCTGGCTGTAAGTAACATCTATTGGTCGATGTGTCTATTTTTATCCCAGTACCATACTGGTTTGATTACTATAGCTTTGTAATATAGCTTGAAATCAGGCACTGTAATGCCTCCAGATTTATTCTTTTTTCTCAGGATTGCTTTGGCTATAAGTTTTCTTTTTTTTGTGGTTCCATACAAATTTTGGATATGTTTTTTTCTATTTCTGTGAAAAATGCCATTGGAATTTTGATAGGGATTCTGTTGAATTTTTAGATGGCTTTAGCTAGTATGGACATTTGAGCAGTATTAATTTTTCCCATCCATGAGCACAGGATATCTTTCCATTTACTTGTTTCTTCTTCAAGTTCTTTCATCAAAGTCTTATAGTTTTCAGTGTACAGATCTTTCACTTCCTTAGTTAAATTTATTCCTAAATATTTTATTGTTTTTGATGCAATTGTAAATGGCATTGTTTTCTTAATTTCTCTTTCAGATAATGTTTTTGTGAATTTTCCAGTTATCCTCCTGCTGTTTATTTCTAATTTCATACCATTGTGGTTGGAAAAGATACTTAACATTACTTCAATCTTGCTAAGACTTGTTTTGTGCCCTATCAAATGATCTATCCTGAAGAATGTTCCAACTGTGCCTGAGAAGAATGTGTATTCTGCTGCTGTTGGATGGAATGTTCTGTATGTGTCTGTTAAGCCCATTTGGTCTAAAGTATGCTTCAAGTTCAACTTTTCCTTGTTGATTTTCTGTTTGGATGATCTATCCATTGTTGAAAGAGAGTACTGAATTCCCCTACTATTATTTTATTGTTGTCTATTTCTGCCTTCAAATCTATTAGTATTTGCTTAATATGATTAGGTGCTTTGATGTAGGGTATATATATTTACAATTGTTATATCCTTTTGATGACTTGACCCCTTTACCATTAAATAATGACCTTCTTTGTCTTTTGTTACTCTTTTTGGTTTAATGTTTATTTTGTCTGATGTAAGTATAGCTACCCATGCTCTCTCTTGTTTGCCACTTGCATGAAGTATCTTTTTCTAGCTCTTTGCTTTGAGCCTATGAGTGTCCTTAAAGCTAAAGTGTGCTTCTTGTAGGCAGCATATAGTTGGGTCTTGTTGTTTTTTTTTAATCCATTCAGCTACTCTTTGCGTTTTGATTGGAGAATTTAATACATTTACGTGTAGAGTAATTATTGATATGTAAGGACTTACTAGTGCCATCTTTTCTTGTTAGTTGCTTTCTGGATATTTTGTAGTTCCCTTGTACCTTTTCTTCTTTCTGGTTGTCTTCCTTTGTGAATTCATGATTTTCTGTAGTGGTATGCTTTGAGTCTTTATGTTTTGTATACCTATTGTAGGTTTTGCTTTTTGGTTACCATGAGGCTTATATAAAACATCTTACAAATATAATGGTCTATTTTATGCTGATAACTTTTATTACACAGAAAAACTCTAACCTTTTACTCTCCCATGATATATGTTTTTGATGTCACAATTTACATGTGTTTATATTGTGTATCCAATAAATTATTGTAGCTACAGTTATTTTTAATATTTTCATCTTTTAACCTTTATACTAGTGGTAAGTGATTTACACACCACCATTACAATATTCTGAATTTGACTATCTAGCTTTACTATTGTGTTTTATACTTTCATATGTTTTAATGTTACTAATTGGTGTCCTTTCATTTCAGCTGGAAGAACTCCTGTCAGCATTTCCTGTGTGGTGTGTCTAGTTGTAATGAGCTCCCTGAGCTTTTGTTTGTCTGGGAAAGTCTTTAATTCTCCTTCAGTTCTGAAGGATAATTTTGTGGGGTAAAGTATTCTTGGTTGACAGTTTTTTTCTTTTAGTACTTTCAATATATTATCCCACTCCTGGTTTGCAAGATTTCTGTTGAGAAATCCACTTATAGCCCTAAGGAGTTTTCCTTGTATGTGATAATCTTTTTCTCTTGATTTTTTTTCAGAATTCTCTCTTTGTCTTTGATTTTAGACAGCTTTATTATAATTTCTCTTGGAGAAGATCTCTTTGGGTGAATCTTTTTGGGGACCTAGGAGCTTCATGTGTTTGGATGTCCATATATCTCCTGAGATTTGGGAAGTTGCAGCCATTATTTCTTTAAATAATCTTTCTCCTCCTTTCTCCTTCCCTTCTCCTTTGGAAATTCCATAATGCATAAATTGTCTTTCTCGATGGTATCCCATAGGTCATGCAGGCTTTCTTCACTCTTTTTCACTCCTTTTTCTTTGTTATCCTCTGTATGGATAATTTCAAATGACCTGTCTTCTACTTCACAGATAAAGTCTTTCTTCTGCTAGATCCATTCTGCTATTGTCACTCTCAAGTGCATTTTTCATTTCATTCATTGTATTTTCCAGCTCCAGAATTTCTGTTTGATTCCTTTTTATGATTAATCCCTCTGTTAAACTTCTCATTTGCTCATGTATTATTTTCCTGATTTCTTTGAGTTGTCTTTCTGTCTTTTCTTGTAGCTCATTGAGTTTCCTGAAAACAATTATTTTGAATTCTCTGTCAGGCAAGTTAGAAGATCTCCAGTTTGGGGGGTCACTTACTGGAGAACTATTGTGTTCCATTGGTGGTGTCATGTTTCCTTGATTTTTTGTGTTCCTCAGAGTCTTTACTGTCTTTGCATTTGAAACAGCAGTCGCCTCCTCTAGTCTTTATTGACTATCTTTGTGAGAGAAATAACTTCACCTGTCAGCCCTGCTAGGGATTCTGAAGCTTTCTCAGACCTTTTCTATGGATGTGCCTGTTGCACACTTTTTGTTCCTTCTTGTGGGTGAATTCTTAAGATTGTATGCCTTTTCTTGATCCTGCAAAGTCTGGCTTGGTGCTGACAGTCTCCTGTTTGCTTTCTGTATGGCTGTGATGAATGCTCAAGCTTGTATGCTTTCTTCCAATCCTGCAGAGTTGGGCTGGCTTTCTGCACGTGCTCATACTCACACTGTCTACAAAGGCTCACACACACTGCTCATGGGGGTGCACATAAAGAGCCAGTCACAGTGGCATGGTGTTTGGTTGAGGTGTGCACACCATTAGGGGTGCCTGTGGGCCAGTTGTGGTGTACCTCAAAGTGAAGCATCCTCAGAAGCTCATGGGCATGATTCCTGATGGGGTTTGTGAATCAGTTAGTAAAATCTGTGTTTCTTTGATGAATTTCAAGCCCTGGATGCTGTGCTCTCAGTTTCTCCCCACCCTCAAAATATGCAGATCACCTCAGTATTCTGGATGGGGTGAGAAAGAAGTAGACTCTTTGGCAGTGTCTTGCGCAACTGGGGAAACTGATTGTTCACTCACTAAGCTCTCACTTTCCCCCATGGGAGAAATCACAGTCTGAGGGGCTCTCTTTTGGCACTGAGCTGTGCTGCCTTAGGGAAGGGGTGATGTGGGTGAAGTGAACCTGATACTCTTACCCTCTTCATCGTGTTCCATCTCAGATATTTTGCACCAGTAGTGTGCTGGAACTTCTCTGCTGGACTCCTGGGCTCCTATAAAGGCACCCTTGTCCGTGGGTGATTGTCAAAATCTACGTTCTTGGGGGGTAAGATGGTAGAAAATTCATATTCTGCCTTCTTGCTGACATCACTGTCTGATCTACTTCTTCTTGAATCAATTTTGGTAGTTTGCGTCTCTCAAAAATTTGATCAATTTTATCTAAGTTGTCTATTTATTGGCATAGTATTGTTAATAGTGTTCTTTTATTAAACTTATAATGTGGGATCAGTGGTAATGTCCCCTTTTTCATACCTCGTGTTCATAATTTGTGTCTTCTCTCCTTTTCTCTTGTTGAACTTGGCTAGAGAATTATCAATTTTATTCATTTTGTCAAAAAATCAGCTTTTTTTATTTCATTGATTATTTTCTATTCTAATCTTTTAATAAAGAAATTTATTGAAGTAATATTGACATATTATAAATTGCACATATTTAAAGTGCACAGTTTGATGTTTTGGCATATTTATACACCCATGAAACAAATATCAAATCAAGATATTGTGAACATTTCTTTCATTCCCAAAGGTTTTCATGTGCCCCTTATAATTACTTTCTCTCACCTCTTCCCCTCCCCGCAAAGGACTGATCTTCTCCCTGTTTGCATGTTTCAGTATTTTGTATAATTGAATCCTACAGTATATATTATTTTTCCTGGTTTCTTTTGCTTAGCATAATTACTTTAAAATTCATGTATGTTCTTGCATTTATCAATAGTTCATTTATTTTATTGCTGAGTAATAAAGTAAATATTTCGTTGCATATATACAACATAATTTGTTTTTGCATTTATCTCTTGAAGGACGCTTGTTTTATTTTCCAGTTTTTGGCTAATACAAATAAATCTTTTGTGAACATTCCCTACAATTCTTTCTATGGACATATATTTCCTTTTCTTTTGGGTATATATGTAGGAGTGCAATATGGCTGAATCCTATATTAGATGCAAGTTTATTAATTTTTAAACTGCCAAACTGTTTTCCAAATTGGTTTTACTGTTTTACATTGCTACCAGCAATGTATGAAAGTCCCAGTCCCTCCTCATCCTTGCCAATACTTGGTATGGTCAACCTTTATTATTTTATTCATTATAATACATGTGTAATAGTATCTCTTTATGGTTTTTGTTTGCATTTCCCTAAGCACTATTGAACCTTGTATTTTGATTTTTTCATGTTACAGGGTAAATCTGACCCCTGTTGCTACAACTTATCTGTAAATAGAAGTTATTATTGAGCTTTGAGAGTTCTTTATGTATTCTGTATACAAGTTCTTCATCAGATATGTATTTTGAAAACATTTTCTCCTGGTATATGGCTTCTCTTTTCATTTTCTTAACAATGTCTTTCAAAGAGAAGACATTTTTATTTTTGAAGTTCTATTTTTCAATTTGTTTTTTTATGATTGTGCTTTTGATGTTGTATGTATAAAATCTTTGCCTAATTCAAAGCCACTAAACTGTCCTCTTTTGATTTATCCTAGAAGTTTTATAATTTTAAGATTCACCTTAAAGTCTGTGTGTCCATTATGTGTTCATTGTTGCATATGATGCAACGTATGGATATAAATTCAATTTTTTGCATATGTCTATTAAAATATTACTGCATAATTTGTTCTAAGGACTATTCGTTCTCTATTCCACTGCCTTACATCTTAGTCAAAAAATTAGTTTTCCATACATGTCATGGTTTATTTCTGAACTTTCTCTTCTATTCCATTGAATTTACCCCAATACTACACCATTTTGATAACTGTAATTTTATGTCTTACTAACATGTAATGTTAGTCTACCAATTTAATTCTTCTTTTACAATGTTGTTTTGGCTATTCTATGTACTTTGCATGTCCATTTGAATTTTAGAATCTGTTTTTAAATTTATACAATAAACCCTACTGCAAATTTGGTTGGGATTACCTTAAGAGAATGTGGTATGAATTTATATTTATATAATATTGAGTCTTTTGACCCAGAAACAAGTTATTTCTCCCCATTTGCTTGAGTGATCTTTAATTTATTTCAGTAATATTTTATAGTTTTCTCTATACAGGCATTTTACCTTTTTTGCAGATTTATCCCTAAGTATTTTATATTTATTTTTGCTATTTTAATTATTTTCTAAAATATCAGTTGCAAATTTATTGTAAGTATATAGGTATATAATTGGTTTTTGTATACAGATCTTGTATCCTGCATTTATTAGTTCTAAAGTCATTTCTTAGTTCTAGTAGCTCTTAAGTAGATTTTATCAGATTTTCTACATAGATGATCATTTCATCTGCAAATTAAGATAGTTTTACTTTTTTCATTTCAATCTAGATGCTTCTTATTTTTTTTTCCTTGTCTGAATACATTGGCTATAATCCTCAGTACAATGTTGAATAGAAGTGAGAGTGCATTTCCCTCTCTTGTTCCTTTTCTTAGTTGAAATCATTCAGTCTTTTACCACTCAGGTATGATGGCAGCTGTAGGTTTTTCACAGATGCTCTTTATCAGGTTGAGAAAGTTCCCTTCAATTCCTAGTTGCTGAGAATTTTTTTAGAAATCAGGACTGGATATTATATTTTGTCTAATGCTTTTTCTGTATTTATTGAGATGAAGGTATTTGGATGAATGTGAAATTCTCTTTGTAAAATGGTTATTAATTAAAATTTCAAATTGCTTAATAGATACAGGATGATTCATGTTATCAATTTCGTTTTTGGCAATATGAGTCTTTCAAGGAATTTATCAATTTCATATGAATTGTTGAATTTATTGGCATAAAATTTTGATAATATTTTCTAATTATCCTTTTAATATCTGTAGGATCACTCATGACATAAGGTATCATTCCTAATATTTGTTATTTGTACCCTCATTCTTTTTTTGTGATAAGTCTGACTAGAGGTTTATCAATTTTATTGTCATTCTCAAAGAACCAGCTTTTAGTTACATAGTTTATCTCTGTTGCTTTACTGTTTCTATTTTAAATATTTCTAATTGGAGCCTTATTATTTTCATTTTTCTTCTTACTTTGGGTTAATTTCATCTCATTTTTCTAATTTCTTTTTAAAAATTTTATTCTCAATTGCGTTAAAATGCACCTAACGTAAAATTTACCATCTTGACCATTTTTTAAGTGTATGGCTCAGTAGTGTTAAGTACATTCATATTGTTGTGCAACCAATCTCCAGAATGCTTTACATCTTGCAAAACAAGTTCTTTACCCATTAAACAATAATTCCCCGTTTTACTCAGCTCTTGACAATTACAATTCTAATTTCCATTTCTATCAATTTATCTATTCTAGGTACCTCATATAAGTGGAATAATACAATATTTGTCTTTTTGTGACTGGTTTATTTCACATAATAACCTTGAGTTACATCCATGTTGTAGCATATGTTGTAATTTCTTTTTTTTAAAGACTGAATGATATTCCTTTATTATATACTACATTTTATTTATCCATTTATCTGTTCATGGTCATTTGTTTTGATTCCACCTTTTGGCTACTGCAAATAATGCCATTATGAACTAGGTGTATAGATACCTCTTCAAGACCCTGGTTTAAATATTTGGGGCATATACCTAGAAGTGGAATTGTTGAATCATATGGTAATTCTATTTTTAATTTTTGAGGAACATCCATACTCTTTTCCAGAGTATCTGCATCATTTTACATCCCCACCAACAATGCACAAGATTCCAATTTCTCCACATCCTTGTCAGCACTTGTTACTTTCTGATTTTTTTTAAATGGTAGCCATCCTAATAAGTGTGAGGTGTATCTCATTGTGGTTTTGATATTCATTTTCCAAATGATTAGTGATGTTGAACATCTTTTCATGTGATTATTGGTCATTTATACAGTCATACCCCAGTATCAGCGGGTAATTGGCTATAAGACGCCCCGCAAATACCAAAATCCACAGATGCTCAAGTCTTTTATATAAAATGGCATAGTATTTGCATATAACCCATGCACATCCTCTTGTATACTTTAAATCATTTGTAGATCACTTGTAATAGCTAATATAATGTAAATGCTATGTAAATAGTTGTTATACTGTACTGTTTAGAGAATAATGACAAGAAGAAAGTCTGTACTTGTTCAGTACAGATGCAGCCATCGTAGGCCTTTTGATCAGTGGTTGCTTGAATCCGTGGATATGGAACCTGTGGATAGGGAGGAACAACTGCATATCTTTTTTGGAGAAATATCTATTCAAGACATTTGTCCATGTTTTATTTGGGTCATTAGATTTTGTTGTTGTTGTTGAGTTATAGGACTTTTTATATATTCTGGATATTAGCCTCTTATGAGATATAAAATTTACAAATATTTTCTCAAGTTTCCATGGCTTTCCTTTTCACTCTGTGGATTGTGTCCTTTGATTCACAGAAGTTTTTAATTTTGAAGTAGTCCAATTTACCTAGTTTTTCTTTTGTTGCCTCTACTTTTGGTGTACTATCCAAGAAACAATTGCCAAATTCAATGTCATGAAGCTTTTCCCTTTCGTTTACTTCTAAGAGTTTTATAGTTTTAACTCTTATATTTAGGTCTTTAATCAATTTTAAATTAATTTTTTATATAGTTTAAGGTAAGGGTCCAACCTCATTATTTTGGATATGGATGTCCAGTTTTCCCAGTGCCATTTGTTAAAAAGACTGTCATTTCCCCATTGAATGGTCTTGGCATAATTGTCAAAAATTATTTTACAAAATATGTAGTGGTTAAATTCTGGGAGCTCTATTCTATTCCATCAGTCTATTATGTCTGTCTTTATGCCAGTACCACACTGTTTTTGACTACTGTGGCTTTGTAATAAGTTAGGTAATTAGGAATGTGAGACCTCTAATTTTGATTTTATTTTTCAAGATTGTATTGGCTATTCAGAGTCTCTTGAGATTCTGCATGAATATTAGGATGAATTATCCTATTTCTGCAAAAAATACTGTTGGGATTTTGATAGGCATTACATTGAATTTGTACATCAATGTGGGTCATACTGACATCTGTGATTGTCAATTTTATGTGTCAACTAAACTGGCCCAATGAATGCCCAGACAGGTGGTAAAACAATATTCCTGGGTATGTCTAAGGGTGATTCTGGAAGAGATTAGCATTTGAATTGGTAGACTGAGTAAAGAAGATAGTTCTCACCAATGCAGGTGGGCATCAACCAATCAGATTAGGGAATGAATAGAACAAAAAGGCAGAGGAAGGATGAATTTGATCTTTGCCTGAGCTGGGACATCTATCTTCTTCTGCCCTCAGACATCAATGCTCCTGGTACTCAGGCCTTCAGACTTGGACTGAATTATACCACTGGCTTTTCTGGTTCTTCAGCTTGAAGATGGAAGATTATAGGACTTCTTGGCCTCCATAATTGCATGAGCCAATTCCTATAACAACTCTACTGATATATGTGTCTATATATCTTCTGTTGGTTCTGTTTCTCTGTAAAACTCTGACTAAGACAGAATATTAACAATATTAGGTTGTCCAATGTATAAACAAAGGATGTTTTCCCATTTATCTATGTTTTTTAAAAAATTTATTTCAACAACATTTTGTAATTTTCCATGTACAAGTCTTTTGTATCCTTGGTTATATTTATTCTTAAGATTTAATTCTCTTTAACACTATTGTAAATAGTATTAATTAATTAACTAAATATTTTTTGGTGAGGAAGATTAGCCCTGAGCTAACATCTGTTGCCAATCTTCTTCTTGTTGCTTGAGGAAGATTGTCTTTGAGTTAACATCTGTGCCAATCTTCCTCTACTTTGTATGTGGGATGCCGCCACAGCATGGCTTGATCAGTGGTGTATAGGTCCATGCCAGGGATCTGAACTTGTGAACCCCGGGCTGCCGAAGTGGAGTGCACAAACTTAACCACTACACCATCGGGCCAGCCCTGGTATTGATTTCTTAATTTCTTTTTCAAAAAATTTATTATTAGTGTATAGAAACTGAACCAGTTTGTGTGTTGAGTTTTTGTCATGTAACTTTGCTGAATTCATTTATTAGTTCTAACAGAGTTGGGGAGAATCTGTAGGGTTTCCTATGTATAAGACCATGTCATCTGCAAACAGAGATAATTTTACTGCTTCCTTTTCTATTTGGATGACTTTTATTTCTTTTTCTTGCCTAATTGCTCTGACTAGGACTTCCAGTACTATTTTGAACAGAAGTGGTGAGAGTGGGCATCCTTGTCTTGTTCCTGATATTAGAGAAAAAGCTTTTAGCTTTTCACCATTGAGTATGTTAGCTATGGGCTTAATATATATTGCCTTTATTATGTTGTGGTATATTCCTTCTCTACCTAATTTTTTGAGTTTTTATCATGAATTGATGTTGAATTTTGTCAAATAATTTTTCCACACCTCTTGAGATGATCCTATGATTTCTTTTCATCCTTCATTTTGTTAATGTGGTGTATCAGATTTGTTGATTCATGTATGTTCAAACATCCTTGTGTCCCAGGGATAAATCCCACTTGATCATGGTGTATGATATTTTCAATGTGCTGTTAAATTTATTTTGATAGTATTTAGTTGAGGATTTTTGCATCTATGTTCATAAGAATTATTGACCTGTAGTTTTCTTTCCTGGTGGTGTCATTGTCTGACTTTGGTATCGGCATAATGTTGGCATTATAAAATGAGTTAGGAAATGTTCCCTCATCTTATTTTTTTTGAGAAAAGTTTGAGAAGGATTGGCATTATCTCTTTTTTAAATGTTTGATATTATTCACCTGTGAAGCCATCTGGTCTTGGGCTTTTCTATGTTGGGAGGATTTTGATTCCTGATTCAATCTCCATACTAGTTATACATCTGTTCACACTTTCTATTTGTCATGACACAGTCTTGGTAAGTTGTATGTTTATAGGAATTTAACCATTCCTTTTTGGTTACTGAGTTTGTTGGCACAAAACTGATCATAGTATTTTCTTATGATCCTTTTTATTTCTGTGATATCTGGTGTAATGTCTCATTTCATTTGTGATTTTATTTGAGTGTTCTCTTTTTTCTTAATCTAGCTAAGGATTTATCAATATTTTTATCTTTTCAAAAAACCAACTCTCAGTTTTGTTGATCTGTTCTATTGCTTTCCTATTTTGTATTTAATTTATTTCTACTCTAATCTTTGCTATTTACTTTCTTTTGCTAATTTTGGGCTTTGTTCTTTTGCTAGCTGCTTCAGGTGTAAATTTAGGATGTTTTTAAGCTCTTCTTTTTTAGCTTAGGCGTTTATTGCTATTAGAATGGACTCTGCTGCATCACATAAGTTTTGTAATGTTGTGTTCTCATTTTCATTTGTCTTAAGATATTTTCTAACTTCTCTTTTCATTTCCTCTGTGAATTATTAGTTGTTCAGGATTGTGATGTTTAATTTCCACATAATTGTGAAATTTCCAATTTCCCTCCTATTATTAATTTGTAGTTTCATACCCTTGTGGTTGTCAAAAAATTTGATATGATTACAGTCTTTTAAAATTCGTTAAGACTTGTTTTGTGACCTAATATATGATCTGTCCTGGAGAAGGTTACATGCCTGCTTGAGAAGAATGTATGTCCTCCTGCCTTTGGATGGAATGTCTTACGTATGTCTGTTAGATCAGTTTGGCGTATAGAGTTATTCAAGTTGGCTGTTTATTATTGATTTTCTGTCTGGATGATCTTACATCTTACATCATTGAAATTGGGATATTGAACTCTTCTAATATTATTGTATTACTATTTCTCCATTCATTTCTTCTAACATTTGTTTAATACACTTTGATGATGGGTGCACATATATTTACAATTGTTATTCTCTTGGTGAATTGATCCATTTATCATTACATTATGATCTTCTTTGTCCGTTGTGACAATTTTTGACTGAAAGCCTATTTTGTCCGACACAGGTATAGTCATCCTGCTCTCTTTTGGTTTCCATTTTCAATGAATATCTTTTTCGATTGCTTCACTTTCAGCCTGTGTGTTTTCTGAAAGCTAAAGTGAGTCTCTTCTAGGCAGCATTTTGTTAGATCTTGTTCTATTATACATTCAGCCACTGTATGTTTTTAATTAGAGAATTTAATCCATTAACAATGAAAGTAAATATTGATTGGTAAGTGCTTTCTATTTCTACTTTGTTAATTATTTTCTGACTATTTCATAGTAACTTTTTTCCCTTCCTCCTCTCTTGCCCTTTTCCTTTGTGATTTGATTTTTTTTTGTAGGGGTATTCTTTGATTCTTTTCTCTTTATCTTTTGTGTATCTACTAGAGGTTTTGTCTTTGTGGTTATCATGAGACTTACATAAAACATCAATTAGTTATAAGACTATTTTAAGCTGAGAACAACTTGACTTCAATTGCACACAAAACACTACACTTTTACTTCTCCACACATTTTATGTTATTGATATCACAATTTACATATTTTATGTTATGTCTCCATTAACAAAATTTCTTAGCTATAGTTATTTTTAATATGTTTGTCTTATAATTTTTATACTAGAGTTAAAAGTGATTTATACACCACCATTACAATTTAGAGTATTCTGAATTTGACTGTATAATTACCATTACCAATGAGTTTTATAATTTCATATGTTTTCATGTTAATATAGCATCTTTTTATTTCAATTTGAATAACCCCCTTTAGGATTTCAATAAGGAAGGTCTAGTGTTGATGAACTTCCTCACCATTTGTTTGTCTGGGAAAGTCTTTATCTCACTTTCATTTCTGAAGGACAGTTTTGCTAGGTATAGTATTCATGGTTGACAATTTTTTCTTTCAATAGTTTAAATATATCATCCTTGGACTGCAAGATTTCTGCTGAGAAATGTGCTGATAGTCACATGGGTGTTCCCTTGTATGTGACAATTTGCTTTTCTCTTGCTGCTTACAAAATTGTCTCTTTGTCTTTGGCTTTTGGGAATTTGATTATAATGTGTCTTGGCATAATCTTCTCTGGATTGATTCTTTTTTTAAAAATTTTTATTTTATTGCAGTAAAATTGGTTTATAACATTGTATAAATTTCAGGTGTACATCATTATACTTCTATTTCTGCATAGATTGCATCATGTTCACCACCCAAATACTAATTACAATCCATCACCACATACATGTGCCTAATCATCCCTTTTGCCCTCATCCCTCCACCCTTCCCCTCTGGTAACCACCAATCCAATCTCTGTCTTTATGTGTTTGTTGTTTTTATCTTCTACTTATGAGTGAAATCATATGGTATTTGACCTTCTCTCTCTGACTTATTTCACTTTGCATAATACCCTCAATGTCCATCCATGTGGTCACAAATGGCTGGATTTCACCATTTCTTATGGCTGAGGAATATTCCATTGTGCATATATACCACATCTTCTTTATCCACTTGTCCCTTGATGGGCACTTAGGTTGCTTCCAAGTCTTGGCTATTGTGAATAATGGTGCAATGAACACAGGGGTGCATGTATCTTTACATATTCATGTTTTCATGTTCTTTGGATAAATACCCAGCAGTGGAGTAGCGGAATGACATGGTAGTTCTATTTTTCATTTTTGGAGGAATCTTCATACTGTTTTACAAAGTGGCTGCATCCAGTTTGCATTCGTACTAGCAGTGTATGAGCGTTCCCTTCTCTTCACATCCTCTCCAACACTTGATGTTTCCTGTCTTGTTAATTATAGCCATTCTGACAGGCAGGAGGTGATATCTGATTGCAGTTCTAATTTGCATTTCCCTGATAATTAATGATCTTGAACACCTTTTCATGTGCCTGTTGGCCATCTGTATATCTTCTTTGGAGAAACGTCTGTTCACGTCTTTTACCTATTTTTAAATTGTGTTGTTAGTTTTTTTGTTGTTGAGATTTATATGTTCTTTATGTATTTTGGAGATTAACCCCTTATCAGATATAGGGTTTGCAAATATATTCTCCCAATTGTTAGGTTGTCTTTTCATTTTGTTCATGGTTTCCTTTGCTGTACAGATGCTGCTTAGTTTGATATAGTTCCATTTGTTTATTTTTTCTATTCTTTCTCTTGCCTGGTCAGACATGGTACTTGAAAATATGTTGCTAATACTGATGTTGAAGATCATACTTCCTATATTTTCCTCTAGAAGTTTCAAGGTTTCAGGTCTTACTTTCAAGTCTTTAATCCATTTTGAGTTAATTTTTTTGTAGGGTGTAAGATAATGGTCTACTTTCATTTTTGTTCATGTGGCTTTCTAGTTTTCCCAACACCATTAGTTGAAGAGACATTCCTTTCTCCATCATATGTTCTTGCCTCCTTAGTCAAAAATTAGCTGTGCATAGATGTGTGGGTTTATTTCTGGGCTCTCTATCCCGTTCCATTGATCTGTGTGTCTGTTTTTGTGCCAGTACCATGCTGTTTTTATTACTATACTTTTGTTGTATATTTTGAAATCAGGGAGTGTGATACCTCCAGCTTTGTTCTTTTTTCTCAGAATTCGTTTGGCTATTAGGGTCTTTTGTTGTTCCATATAAATTTTAGAGTTCTTTGCTCTATTTCTATGAGAAATGTTGTTGGAAGTTTGATAGGGATTGCATTGAGTCTATATATTGCTTTACGAAGCATGGACATCTTAATCATGTTAATTCTTCCAATCCAGCATCATGGAACATCTTTCCATTTCTTTGTGTCTTCCTCAATTTGTTTCAGCAGTGTTTTATAGCTTTCAGTGTACAGATCTTTCATCTCTTTGGTTAAGTTTATTCCTAGGTATTTTATTCTTTTTGTTGCAATTGTAAATGAGATTGTATTCTTAATTTCTCTCTCTGCTGCTTCGTTGTTACTGTATAGAAACACAACTGATTTTTGTATGTTGATTTTGTATCCTGCAACTTTACCTTATACATTTATTACTTCTAAATGTTTTTTGGTGGATTCTTTAGGGTTTTCTATATATAAAATCATGTCATCTGCAAATAGTGACAGTTGTACTTCTTTTCCAATTTGGATCCCTTTTATTTCTATTTCTTGCCTGATTGCTCTGGTGAGGACTTCCAATACTGTGTTAAATAGGAGTGGTGAAAGTGGGCATCTTTGTCTGGTAACTGTTCTTAGAGGGATAGATTTCAGTTTTTCATTGTTGAGGAGGATATTAGATGTGGATTTGTCATATATGGCTTTTATTACGTTGAGGTATTTTCCTTCTATACCCGTTTTGTTCAGAAGTTTTTATCATAAAAATTCTGTATATTGTCAAATGATTTCTCTTTATCTATCGAGATGATCATGTGATTGTTATCCTTCATTTTTCTAATGTGGTGTATCACATTGATTCGTGGATGTTGAGCCATCCCTGCATCCATGGAATAAATCCCACTTGATCACGGAGTATGATCTTTTCAATGTATTGTTGTATGTGATTTGCTAGTATTTTGTTGAGGATATTTGCATCAATCTTCATGAGTGATATTGGACTGTAATTTTCTCTTTTTGGTTTGTCTTTGTCTGGTTTTGGTATCAGAGTAATGTTGGATTAATAGAATGAGTTAGGAAGCGTCCCCTCCTCTTCAATTTTTTGGAAGAATTTGAGAAGGATAGGTATTAAGTCTTCCTTGAATGTTTGGTAGAATTAACCAAGGAAGCTATCTGGTCCTGAAGTTTTATTTTTGGAGAGGTTTTTGATTACTGCTTCAATCTCCTTACTGGAGATTGGTCTATTAAAATTCTCTATTTCTTCCTGATTCAGTTTTGGTAGATTGTATGATTCTAAAAGTTTATCCATTTCTTCTAAATTATCCACTTTGTTGGCATATAGCTTTTCGTAGTATTCTCTTATAATCTTTTGTATTTCTGAGGTGTCTGTTATAATTTCTCCTCTTTAATTTCTTGTTTTACTTATTTTGGCCTTCTGCCTTTTTTGTTTTGAGTCTAACTAAAAGGTTTGTCAATTTTGTTTCCCTTTGCAAAGAACCAGCTCTTGGTTTCATTAATTTTTTCCATTGTTTCTTTAGTCTCTATTTCATTTATTTCTTCTCTGATTTTTATTATTTCCCTTCATCTACTGGTTCTGGGCATTGTTTGTTCTTCTTTTTCCACTTCCTTTAGGTGCACTGTTAGATTGTTTATTTGAGATTTTTCTTGTTTGTTGAGATAGGCCTGCATTGCTATAAACTTGCCTCTTAGGACTGCTTTAGCTGGATCCCATAAATTCTGGCATGTTGTATTTTCATTTTCATTTGTCTCCAGGTACTTTTTGATTTCTCCTTTGATTTCCTCATTGACCCAATCATTGTTCAGTAGCATTTCGTTTAATCTCCACATATTTGTGGCTTTTTTCATTTTCTTCCTGTAGTTGATTTCTAGTTTCATACTGTCATGGTCAGAAAACCTGCATGATATTATTTCAATCATCGTGAATTTATGGAGACTTGTTTTGTGGTCTAATATGTGCTCAATCCTGGAGAATGTTCCATGTGAATTTGAAAAGAATGTGTATTCTTCAGTTTTTGGATGGAATGTTCTGTATATATCTATTGAGTTCGTCTGTTCTAGTGTGTCGTTTAAGGCCAATGTTTCCTTATTGATCTTCTGTTTGGATGATGTATCCATTGGTGTAAGCAGAGTATTAAATTCCACTACTATTATTGTGTTACTGTCTTTCTCCTTTTACATCTCTTAATATTTGCTTTATATGTTTAGGTGCTCCTACGTTGGGTGCATAGATATTTACAAGTGTTATATCCTCTTCTTGGATTGTTCCCTTGATCATTATGTAGTGCCCTTGTCTCTTGTTACAGTTTTTGCTTTAAAGTCAATTTTGTCTAATATGAGTATTGCTACCCCAGCTTTCTTTTCATTGCCATTTGCATGGAGTATCTTTTTCCATCCCTTCACTTTCAGGGTGTGAGTGTATTTAGGTCTGAGGTGTGTCTCTTGTATGCAGCATATATATGGGTCTTATTTTCTTATCCAATCAGCCACCCTATGACTTTTATTTGGAGAATTTAGTCTTGATGTTTAACGTAGCTATTTATAAGTATGTATTTACTCCCATTTTTAACTTTTTTTCTTGGCGTTTTAGTAGTTCTTCTCTGTTCCTTTCTTCTTCTCTTGGTTTCTTCCCTTGTGGTTTGATGGCTTTCTTTAGTATTATGTCTGGGTTCCTTTCTCTTAGTTTTTTGTGTGTTTGTTATATGTTTCTGGTTTGTGATTACCATGGGGTTCCTATATAGTAACCTACATATCTAGCAATCTGTATTATGTTGATGGTCTCTTATTTTGACCTCTATCTGAATGCTCTACTCTTTTACTCCCCTCATCCTATGTTTTATGTTTTTGATATAATATCTAACTTTTTTTTTTGCGTTTGTATCCATTGCCTTCTTATCATGGAAATAGATAATTTTTCCTGTTTGTGGTCTTCTCTTTCCCTCTGAAATTAGTCCCTTTTGATTTTCTTGTAGGACTGTCTTCTTGGTGATAAACTCCTTTAATTTTTACTTGTCTGGGAAAATCTTTATCTCTCCTTCAATTCTGAATGATAACCTTGTCAGCTAGAGTATTCTTGGCTGTAGGTTTTTCCTTTTAGCACTTTAAATATATCATAGCACTCTCTTCTAGCCTGTAAGGTTTCTGCTGAAAAGTCAGGTGATAGCCTCATGGGGTTTCCTTTGTATGCAACGTGTTGTCTTTATCTTGCGGCCTGTAGGATTCTCTCTTTATCTTTAAATCTGGACATTTTAATTATGATGTGTCTTGGTGTGGGCCTCTTTGGGTTTATCTTGTTTGGTGCTCTCTGTGATTCCTGTACCTGGATATCTGTTTCCTTCCTTAGCTTAGGGAAGTTTTCAGCTATTATTTCTTCAAATATATTCTCTGCCCCTTTCTCTCTCTCTTTTCCTTCTGGGACACCTATAACATGGATCTTAGTGTGCTTGATGTTGTCCCAGAGGTCACTTAGACTGTCCTCACTCTTTTTAATTCTTTTTTCTTGTATCTGTTATCCTCTAGTCTTTCCTCCACCTCACTGATCCATTCTTCTGTATCCTCTATGCTGGGTTTGAGTCCCTCTAGTGAACTTTTCATTTCCAGTATTGTATTCTTCATTTCTGATTGGTTCTTTTTTATATCTGCCATTTCTTTATTGATGTTCTCACTGAGTTCATCCATTCTTCTCCCAAGATCAGTGAGCATCCTTAACAATCTTTGTTTGAACTCTCTGTCAGGTAGGTTGCTCATTTCTGTTTCATTTAGTTCCTTTTCTGGGGTATTGTCCTGTTCCCTTACTTGGAACGTATTGCTTTGCCTCCTCATTTTGTGTCTTTCCCTGTGGTTGTGTCTAACTATTAGGTATGTCATCTATGTCTCCTGATCTTG
Source organism: Ceratotherium simum simum (assembly GCF_057802395.1). Taxonomy (NCBI): domain Eukaryota; kingdom Metazoa; phylum Chordata; class Mammalia; order Perissodactyla; family Rhinocerotidae; genus Ceratotherium; species Ceratotherium simum. Next base: position 71,474,300 of record NC_141940.1, read on the forward strand.
GGGAGATGACATTATATAAGTGATGCCTTGTGAGGTCCTGCAGTATGCTTCCCTCTCATCACCAGTTCCAAATGTTCCAGGAGTGACCTCTGTGTGGGCTACATGTGTCCTTCTGTTGTGGCACGGTTGCTCTTGCTGTTAGTTCCCAGGGAGGCTGAGCTGTCCCCCTGGCCAGGGGAGTACTCAGCCTTGTGTAGTTGTTGTGGGCCCTTCAGTCTCTTTATCGGATGTGGGGAGCCCCAGCACAGTTGGATGCAAGGTCTAATAGCACATTCCCGTTGCTGTTTTTCTATTAAGTGAGTAGGCCCCCAGCATGACTGATTGTTAGGCTCAGGGGCTTACAATTGCTATAAGCCTCTGGACTAAAGAAGGCTCTTGTCAGCTTCCTGAGGATTGCAGCTGTATTGTGCTGGCCTTAGGTATGGGAGCACCCAGTTGTTTCACATTTTGGAACATGGGGCCAATCCCCTATATGGGTCACTGAGAAGCACAAGTCTTCTGCAGCTGACAAGTCCCACTGCCCACAGGTCCACACACAGAGTCAACACAGTCCTGCCCTGTGTGTGTACCCTGATCCCATGAAGTGGACCCAGTCTCTCCAATTAGTAGCCCCATACACTATACCAATGCCTGACACTCTCCACCCGCTCCTCGTGCATGACCTGCCCCAAAGAGGTGGACCCACTTGCCAGGCTGCAGAGAATCCAAAAAGGTTGGTTTGCATGCCCACAGGTTGCCCAAGGGCTTGTTGTTGGTTGGGGCCAGTCCCTAGGGAGGGCTGCTTTCCTTGGCTGAGCTGGATTAAATCAGTGCTCTAGTGGGTGGGGCAGATCCTGGGTTAGCAGGCCCTAGGGAGAACTCCAATGGTGTCTGCCAGCATCTGTGTCAGCATGCCCACACCAGGTCACAACAATGGCCGCTGCCAGTGTCCCAGTCCCTTAAGAGGTCTCACCTCTCACCAAGATGCACCCAGAGACTATCAGGTGAGTATCTTTTCATCAAAGGACTGTGAACTTTTCTTTCTGGTGATTTAAGTTGCTTTCTGAAATGGGTGAATTTGTGTGTGGGCCCTTTAAGAGCCAGCTTTAATTTCTTTGTGAGCCACCTTTTCTGGGTGTATTCCCCAATGTTGTTAGTAGCAAGCAAAGTCAGATATTATGCCTCTCATCTTGGTTGTGCTGGGTCCAAAAAATGCCTATAGTGGGGACGCTCCCTGGTTCAGGTCCCCCACTCCTCCAGGGAAGGCTGTGTTCTTTGGGTTGCTCCCTGGTGGCTGTGAAACATTGTGGCCTGTGAAGGTGGCATTTTTTTCTCTCCAGAAGGAGATTTCTGCGTCTTCCACCTGAATTAGGATTGTTGTTTGTTTCGGGGGTTCCTCTTATCCAGTTTTCAGTTCTTTCTCAAGGGTTATTTTTCCAAGAGTAGTTGTAAATAGGCTCTGTCTATGGGAGGAGGTGAATTCAGAGTCCGCCTACACTGCCGTCTTGACTTCTGTCCCAGATTGATTATGATTCGGGATCTCTGGGCTCCATGGATCTGAATGTCCATATCTTTTCTAAGGTTTGGAAAATTGTCAGCCATTATTTTCTTTAAAGAACCTTTCTCCATCTCTCTCTCTATCTCTCTTTCCCTTCAGGGACTCTCATAATGTGTGTATTGGTGTTTTGATAGTTTCTCATAAATACCATAGGCTTTCTTCACAGTTTTTCTATTCTTTTTTATCCTCTGACTAGATAATAACTTCCCTCCCAGGTTTATGATATATAATAGACATAAAATATTGTGTAAATGTAAGGTGTACAATGTGATGATTTGATAAACATAGATATTAGCAAAAAGATTACCAAAATAAGGATAATTAACACATCCATGCTATCACATAATTACAGTATTTTGCAATGAGAACATTTAAGATCTCTGTTAGCAATATTCAGGTATACAGTACAGTCTTGTTAACTATACTTGCTATGATGATAGTAGATTTTCAGAACTTATTCACCTTATAACTGGATTTTTGTACACTTTTACTAACATATGCCCATTTCTCCCCATCCCACATCTGCTGGCAACTGCCAATCTACTCCCTGTTCCTATGAGTTTGGCTTCTTCTAAATTTCACATATAAGTGACATCATATGGTATTTGTGTTTCTCTTTGTGACTTATTTCACTTAGCGTAATGCATTCAAGTTCCTTCAAGGTTATCACAAATGGCGGGATTTCCTTCTTTTCTATGGCTGAATAACATTCCCTTGTGTATATATATACCACATTTTTAAATCTATTTATCCATCAATGGATACTTAGATTGTTTCCATATCTTGAGTACTGTGGATAATACTGCAATGAACATGGGAGTACAGATATCTCTTTGAGATACTTATTTCATTTTCTTCAGATATATACCAGAAGTGGTATTGCTGGATCAAATGGTAATTCTATTTTTAATTTTTTGAAGAACGTCCAATTGTTTTCCATAGTGGCTATGCCAATTTACATTCCCACTAACAGTGCACACGGGTTCCCTTTACTCCACATCCTCACCAAGACTTGTCTCCTGACTTCTTGGTAATACCCATTCTAACAGGTGTAAGGTGATATCTCATTGTGGTTTTAATTTACAATTCCCTGATGATTAGTGATGTTGAAAACCTTCTAATGTACCTGTTGGCCATTTGTGTGTCTTCTTTGGAAAAATGTCTATTTAGGGCCTCTGCCAATTTTTAAATTGGATTGTTCATTTCCTTGTTACTGAATTGTATGAGTTACTTATATATTTTAGATATTAACCTCTAATCAAATAGATGCTTTATAATTATTTTCCTCCCATTTGCTAAGTTACCCCTTCATCTTCTTAACTGTTTCTTTTGTTTTGTAAAAGTCTTTTAGTTTCATGTAGTCCTGCTTGTTTATTTTTGATTTTGTTGCTTGTGACTTGGGTTTCATATCAAAAAGTTAATTGGCCAAAGCAATGTCAAGGAGCTTCTTCTTCATGTTTTCTTCTTGGAGTTTTATGGTTTCAAGTCTTATGCTTAAATCTTTAATCCATTTTGATTTAATTTTTATGAGTGGTGTAAAATAGGAGTCCAATTTCATCCTTTTGCACGTGAATATCCAGTTTTCCCAGCACCATATATTGAAAATATTATCTTTTCCCTATTGTGTATTCTTGGTGCCCTCAAAAAAGATAATTTGACCACATACATGTGGGTTTATATGGAGCTCTTTATTCTGGTCCCTTGGTCTATGTGTCTGTTTTTATGCCAGTACCATACTGTTTTGATTACTATACCTTTGTAGTATAGTTAAAATCAGAAAGTGAGATGCCTCCAGCTTTATTCTTCTTTCTCAGGATTGTTTTGGATAATGAGGTCTTTTGTGATTCCATATGAAATTTAGAGGTTTTCTTTTTCTAATTCTGTGAAAAATATCATTGGAATTTTAATAGAGATTACATTGAATCTATAGATGATTTTATGTAGTATGGACATTTTAACAATATTAATTCTGGGCCAACCCCGTGGCTTAGCGGTTAAGTGCACGTGTTCCGCTGCTGGTGGCCCGGGTTCGGATCCCGGGCGTGCACTGATGCGCCGCTTCTCCTACCATGCTGAGGCCGCGTCCCACATACAGCAACTAGAAGGATGTGCAACTATGACATACAACTATCTACTGGGGCTTTGGGGGGAAAAATAAATAAATAAAATCTTAAAAAAAATATTACTTCTTCTGATCCATGAACATGGTATATGTTTCCATATGTTGTGTCTTCTTTAATTTCTTTTATCAAAGTCTTATAATTTTTAGTGTACATATCTTTCACCTCCTTGGTTACATTTATTCCTAAGTGTCATGTTGTTTTTGATGCTGTTGTAAGTGGGGATGTTTTCTTTATTTCTCTTTCAGGTATGTTATCGTTAGTGTATAGAAATACAACTGATTTTTATGTTCATGTTGTATCCTGTATCTTTACTGAATTTGTTTACTAGTTCTGTTTTTAGGTGGAGTCTTTAAGCATTTTTATATATACAATCATGTCATCTACAAACAGCAACAATTTTACTTCTTCCTTTATGATGTGGATGCAATTTATTTCTTTTTCTTTCCTAATTGCTCTGGCTAGGACTTCCAGTGCTATGTTGAATAGGATTGGTGAGAGATGGCACCCTTATTTTTTTCCTGATCTTAGAGAAAAGGCTTTCAACTTTTCATCATTGAGTATGATGTTAGCTATATGTTTGTCTTATATTGCATTTATTATGTTGGGGTGCATTCTTTATAAACTCAATTTGTTGAGAGCTTTTATCATGAGACATTGTTGAATTTTCTCAAATATTTTTTCTCCATCTATTGAGATGATCAAATGATTTTTATCTTTCTTTCTATTCATGTAGTGTATCACATTTACTGATTTGCATTTGTTGAACCATCCTTGTATCCCAGGCATAAATCCCACTTGATCATGGTATATGATTCTTTTAATGTGCTATTGAATTTGTTTTGCTTGTATTTTATTGAGAAATTTTGCATCTATATTCATAATAGATATTGACCTGTAGTTTTGTTTTCTTGTAGTGTCCTTATCTGGCTTTGGTAACAGAGATTTTTGGCCTCCTAAAATGTGTTTGAGAGTGTTCCTGCCTCTTAAATTTTGTGGAAGAAGTTTAGAAGGATAGGTATTAATTCCTTTCAATTGTCTTATAGAATCCATCCCCGTGAATCATCTGGATCTGGGTTTTCCTTTGTTGGAAGTTTTTAAATTACTGTTTCAATATCCTTAGTCATCATTGCTCTGTTCATATTTTCTATTCTTTCATGATTCAGTCTTGTAGGTTGTATATTTCTTTAAATTTATCCACTTCTTCTAGAATATCCAATTTGTTGGTGTATAATTTTTCAAAGTAGCTTCTTATGCTCCTTTGTATTTCTGTGGTGTCAGTTGTAATGTCTCTTATTTATAGCTTGTTTGAGTCCTCTTTTTTTCCAAGTTAGTCTAACTAAAGGTTTGTCAATTGTGTTTATCCTTTCAAAAAACCAACACTTAGTTTCATTGATTTATTCTGTTGTCTTTTCAGTCTCTAGTTTATTTATTTCTGATTTAATCTTTTATGCTTTCTTCTGCTAACTTTGGGCTTAATGTTGCCTACTTTTGTAATTCTTGAGGTGTAAAGTTAGGTTGTTTATTTGTGATCTTTCTGTTTTTCTAAATGTAGGTATTTATTGCTATAAACTTCCCTCTTAGAACTGCTTTTGCTGCATCCCATGCGTTTTGTTATGTTGAGTTTTCTTTTCTTTTGGTGCAAGATACTTTCTGTTTTTCCTTTTGATTTCTCTTTTGACACATTAGTTGTTCAGGAGGGTGTTGTTTAATTTCCACATATTTGCAAGTTTTTCTTTTTTCTTCCTGTTTCCTCCTGATTTTTACTTTCATACCATTGTGTTCAGAGAAGACATTAGACATGATTTCAGTCTTCTTAAATTTGCTAAGACTTGTTTTGTGACCCAACATATGATCTATCCTGGATAATATTCTGTGTGTACTTGAGAAGAATGTTTATTTTGCTGATGTTGGATGGAAAGTTGGGTATATGTCTATTAAGTACATTTGACCTAAAGTATATTTCAAGTTCTATGTTTTCCTAATGATTTTTTGTCTGGATTATCTATCTATTGTTGAAAGTGGGGTATTGAAGTTCCCTACTATTATTGTATTGCTGTCTATTTCTCCCTACAGTTCTGTTAGTATTTGCTCTAAATATTTAGGTACTCCAATGTTTGGTGCATATATTTACAACTGTTCTATCCTCTTGATGAATTGACCCCTTTATGACTATATAGTGACCTTCTTTGTCACTTGTGACTGATTTTGAATGAAAGTCTATTTTATGTGCTATAAGTAGGGACAGTGCTGCTGTCTTTTGGTTAAAATTTTCATAAATATCTTTTTCCATCTGTTCACTATCAGCCTGTGTGTTCTTAAAGCTAAAGTGAGCCTCTTATAGGCAGCATATTGTTGGATCTTGTGTTTTTAATCCATTTACCCACTATCTTTTGATTGAAGAATTTTTGTATTCCGTTTTAAGTAGTTATTGATAGGTAAGGACTTACTATTCCCATTTTGATAATTGTTTTCTGTGTTTTTATTTCCTTTATTCCTTTATTCTCTTGATCTCTGTCTTTGTGATTTATTATTTGTAGTGCTATGCTTTAATTTCTTCCTCTTTATCTTTGTGTATCTTTTATAGATTTTCCTTTATGGTTACCATGAAACTTACATAAAATATCATGTAGATACAGCAGTCTATTTCAAGTTGATAACAACTTACATTCAATTACATAAACAAACTTTATACTTTTATTTCTCTTCCCTCCACTTCTTATGTTATCAATGTCATACTTTACACATTTTTATGTTGTGCATTCATAAAAAATTATTGTAGCTATAGTTATTTTTAAAATTTTTGTTCTTTAACTTTTATACTAGATATAAAGATTATTTGCACACCACTGTTACTTTATTAGGGTATTCTAAATTTGACTATGTATTTAATTTACCAGTGAGTTTTGTACTTTGATGTGTTTTCATGTTGTTACTTAACGTCTTTTCATTTCAACTTGAAGAACTCCCTTTAGCATTTCCTTCAAGGCAGGTTTAATTGCAACGAACTCCCTTAACTTTTGTTAGTCTATGAGTGTCTTTATCTCTTCTTATTTCTGAAGGAAGTTTTGCTAGATATAGTGTTCTTTGTTGGTGTTTTTATTTTTTTCAGCACTTTAAACATATCATCTCACTTCCTACTGGCTTGCAAGATTTCTGCAGAGAAATCTGCTGATAGCCTTATGGGAGTTCCCTCTTATGTGATGAATTATTTTTCTTTGCTGTTTTCAAAATTCTCTCATATTTGATTTTTAACATTTTGCTTTTAATGTGTCTTGGTGTAATCCTCTTTGGGTTGATCTGCTTAAGGTCCTTTAAGCTTCTTGTACCCGGATGTCCATATCTCTCCTAATATTTATGAAATTTTCAGCTATTATTTTTTTTAAATCAGCTTTCTGCCCCTTTCTCTCTACCTTCTACTCCTGAGACTTCCATTATGTGCATGTTTGTTCATTTGATGGTGTCCCATAATTCAAGAAGGCTTTCTTCACCGTTTTTCATTCTTGTTTGTTTGTTTCTCTCTTTATTTCAGTTGATGTGTCTTCAAGTTTGCTAATTCTTTCTTCTGAACAATCAAGTCTGTTGCTGACGTTCTCCATTGAGTTTTTCAGGTATGCCATTGTATTCTTCAGCTCTATGATTTCCGTTTGGTTCTTTTTTATAGTTTCTCTTTATTAAACTTCTCATTTTGTTCATGTATTATTTTACTGATTTTGTTTAGTTCTCTGTGCACTCTTACATGTCATTGAATCTATTTTAGGTGATTATTTTGAATTCTTTGTTGGTCAATTTGTAGATCTCCATTTTGTTTTTGGTCAGTTACTGGAACTTTATTATTTTTCTTTGGTGGTGTCATATTTGTTTTATTTTTTAGGATCCTTTTAGCCTTGTGCTGGTGTCTGTGCTTTTGAAGGAAGAAACTCCTTTTCCAGTCTTTACTGATTGATTTTGGTAGGTAAACACCTTCTCCTGTCAGTTCTCTGAGCTGATCCCTAAGGGATTACCTCCAGAATCACAGTCATGCTTGATTAGAATCAGTTATGAGGGCATTGCTAGTTCTGCAGTGAGGTCCATGACTGACGGGCTTGTTACCAGGGTCTCACTGGGGCATGGATCCTGTCTGGTCCCCAGTTGGATGGGACTACCTCCAGTGCCTTATTCAGTAGGGTGGCACTAGGACATGGGTCCACTTTATGGTCCACAGTTGGGTCTTCAGCCAGTGGACCTCTTACCATGTGCACAGATGTGTGTGGCTCTTGCCAGGTCCATTGGATGTCTCCTGCCTTATCACTGGGTGAGTTCCTGTGTGCGTAAGACTTCACCTGGACTGTGGTTCAGAAGGGCTAGAACTGAGCCCCAGGAATGTTTCAGGTTCCACAGTCAAGATTGAGGTTTGTAGACCTTGATCTGGAAGCACAAATGGGCTTGTCTCCTGCCAGGTCCGTGTGTGGGCTGGACTGTTCCATGACAATCACTGGAGGTGTTGGAGCTGAGTATAGGGCTCTTTCAGCATTTTCTGGGGTTCAAATGGAAGTGTCTCCCACAAGTTCCCTGGACCAGCAGTACTGCTTGTGGACTGTGGCTGCATAGGGCCAGTACTAAGTATAGGGCTCTTTTAGGATCTACAGGGGTGCAGATGGGAATGTCTACTGCTGGGTCCTTGTGCAGGTAGGACTACATGCAGACTGCTTCTATGAGGAGGTGGGGCCAATTATAGGGCACTTTCAGGATCTCCAGTGTTGCAGACAGGAGTGTCTCTGGTTCCTTGAACCTGCAGTACTGTTGGAAGACTGCAGCTGAGAGGATTCTGGAGATGAGTGTATGGCCCTTTTAGGATTTCCAGGGTTGCATACGGTAGTTTCTCCCTTTGGGTCCCTGGACCCACAGGACTGCTGGCAGACTGCAGCTGTGAAGGGACTGGATCTGTGTATAGGACTTGTTCAGGATCTCCAAGGGTGCAGACAGGAGCACCTACTGCTGGGACACTGGACCCTCAAATACTGGCAGACTGTGGTTTGAGGGGGCTGGATCCCTCTATAGGCACCTTTCAGGATCTCTAGGGGTACAAACAGAAAAGTCTCCTGCTGGGTCCCTGTGCCAGCAGGTCTGCTCACATAATGTAGTTGAGAGGGGGCTGAAGTAGAGTATGAGGCCCTTAAAGGATCTCTGGGGGCTCAGACAGGAGTATCTCTTCTCAACTCCCTATGCCAGCAGGCCTGCTCATGGAATAAAGCTGAGATGGAGCTGGAGCTGAGTATAGGGCCCTTAAAGGATCTCCCAAGGCAGGCAGGAGTGTCTCCTGCCAAGTTCCTGTGCCAGTGGAAATGTGTGTAGACTGCCAACCTCCAGGGGCTCATGGACTGTGGCTAATGTGGCTGTAGCTAGTTCATAGGCCATTACAGGATCCACAGATGGGACTAATTTCTGTATACCTATTACCTGACACATGAGTGGATGTGACTCCTCTTGGGTCCCTTGGTGTATGGTGCTGGTGATAGAACCAAACCAAAACAGGACTGTAGCCAAGTCTTCTGGGGTACAAAACTGTTTCCAGTTCTGTAGCTGGGAGTCAGTGAATCAGCCATCTGGTTATAGGCCTGCCTTCTCAAAACAGCTCTCCTTGGTCTTAGACTGCACAAAGGTTTCACAATCTCCTACATGGATCCCAAAGCTCCCATAAAGGCACTTTTGTTCATGGATGGATACCAAATTATTGTTGTTGGGGGGAAATGATGAGGAATGTCTTTTTTGTCCATCTTGCTGATATCACTCTGATAATTTTAGAAGACTTGTCTTTGCAGTCACAGATTTTTTTCTTCTGCCCGACTGAGTCTGTTTTCTGAAACTATTAAATTTTTTATTTTCTTCAATGTATTTTTTAGCTCTAGAATTTCTGTTTGGTTCTTTTTTTTTTTTTTTTTTGATTTCTATCTCTTTATTGAACTCATTTCATCATGTATTTTTTTTTCTGATTTCTTTGAGTTGTCTATCTCTGTTCTTTTGTAGCTCACTGAACTCCCTTAAAACAATTATTTTGTATTTTTGGGGGTCAATTCACAGATCTCCATTTCTTTGGGATTGGTTACTGGAAATTATTGTGTTCTTTGGAGGTGTCATGTTTCCTTGATTTTTCATGTTACTTGAAGTCTTGTATTGCTTTCTTTGCATTTGAAGAATCAGGCACCTCCTGCACTTTTTACTAACTGGTTTTCAGAGAGAAAGACCTCCATTGGTCAGCCTGGATAGGGGTTGTGGGAGTCTCTCAGACCTTTTCAATGGATGCACTCACTCCACTCTTCTTGTTTCCTCTTAGATGAGATAGTCTTAGGATTTTATGCCTTCTCTTGATCCCACAAAGTCAGGCCAGGTGCTGTAAGCATCCTGTTTATTTTCCCTCGGGCAGTGCCCTGAAATGTTCAAAGTTATGTAACAATCCAGCTGTATGGATTGGTGTATGCATGTGCTCATGCATGATCTGCATAGGCTTGCATGTGCCATCTGTTGAGATACACATGTGACAACAGCTAAGGGGGCAGGGGCATATGGAGTGCTGGGGCATGCGTAGGTTAGATGAGATGGTCTGATGGGCTAGGTGATGTGTCCTGTGAAGTTTGTGGGCAAGCATCTTGGAGTCAGTGAGGCAATTAGTAGAAACTGTGGCCCTTTGATGATTTGCATACCTAGGTGCTGTGAGCTCCTGCCCCTTTTCCTTTCTCCTAGTTATCCCTAGGCTACTCAGCAGTGCAGATACCCTCAGTATTCTGGGTGGGATGAGAAATAAGTGGGCCTATTAGTCAGCATCCTGCGTGGCTGCAGAAGCTGGGCATTTACCATGCTCTCACTTTCCTCTGTGGGAGAAATTGTGGGCCAAGATGGTCTCTCTTGCCACTGAGCTACTGAGCTGTGCCACCTTGAGAGACTGGTGACTTGGCCAAAGTAAAACTGGTCTTCTTACCCTCTTCAATGCATCTATTCTTGGATATTTTGCACCATCAAAGTATTGGAACCTCTCTATTGGACTCCTGAGCTCCCACAACTCATCTGTGCGTGATTGTTAAAATTAATGTTTTTGTGGGAGGATGAGCACTGAAAACTCCTCTCTTGCTGACATCCTCCCAAACTCTGCAAAACCCATCCAGTATTTTTCATTGCAGTTTTTATTTCCAGAAGTGGTCTTATTATAATGGATCATCATATATTTTCCGTGTTTCTACATAAATTTTTGAATGTAAAAATTACAGTTGTAATAACTGTAATATTCTTTTCCACTAATTATAACATCTGTGTCAGTTGTAGATTGAGATTGATGGATTATCCACCTTATTATGGATTTTACCTTCCTCTTTGCATGGCTGATAATTTTTTCCAGCTTTATTGAGATATAATTGAGATAAAACATTGTGTAAGTTTAAGGTGTACAAAATGTTGCATGACTGATAATTTTTGACATTGTGAATTTAACCTTTTTTGATGATGCATATTTTTGTAGACATAAATATTATCTTAATTTTTTTTTATTGAGGTCAGATTGGTTTATGACATTATATAAATTTCAGTTGTACATCATTATATTTGACTTTGGTATAGACTACATCTTGTTCACCACCAAAAATCTCGTTGCTATCCATCACCATACACGTACACATTTACCCCTTTTTCCCGAATCTCCCTCCCTTCCCCTATGGCAACCACCAATCTGTTTTCTGTATCTATATGTTTGTTTGCTTATCCCCACACATGAGTGAAGTCCTATGGTAATTGTGTTTCTCCATCTGGTTTATTTTGCTTAGTATAATACTCTCAACGTCCATTCATGTTGTCACAAATGGCACAATTTCATCTTTTTTTTTGGCTGAGTAGTATTCTATTGTATATATTTTTGTCTTTGTATATATGTTTGTCTTTAGAGCTGAGATGGGTCTCCCATAGGCAGCATAGTGTTGGGTCTTGTTTTTTTAATCCATCCAGCCACTCTGTGTCACTTGATTGGTGAATTAAATTCAACTAGGATAATTATTGATATATGAGGGCTTAATATTGCCACTTTATCTTTTGTTTTCTGGTTGTTCTGTGTTTCCATTGTTTCCTTTTCCTTGTTTATCTGTCTGTCATTTCAGATTGGTGGTTTTCTGTGACGTGTTTCTCAGTTTCTTCTTTTTTATGTTTTCTGACTTTGCTCTCATTTTTTGTTTTGTGTTTACCATGAAGTTTGTATAAAAGATCTCATAGCTGATATAGTCCATTTTCTGCTAATAGCATCTTATCTCCATTTGCCTATGCAGGTTCCATCCTTTTCCTCTTCTCCTTCTATGTTTTTGTTGTCACAAACTTTCCTTTTGTGTATTGTGAGTTTGCTACTAAACTGAAGTGGTTATAGTTATTTTTGATACTTTTTTACCCTTTAGTCTTTATGTTATAATTGTTTACTAACCTATTGTGATATAGAGTTGCAATTTTTTGATTCTGTCTATTTATCACCTTGCTCAAAGCTTTGTGTCCCTTTGCCTTTTTGTTTTAGGTAGGAGGGATTCTTTCATCATTTCTAGTAAGGCAGGTCTAGTGGCAATGAACTCCCTCAGCTTTTGTTTGTCTGGAAAAGCCTTTCTTCTTCATATCTGAAGGATAATTTTGATGGATAGAGTATTCTTGGCTGATAGTTTTTGTCTTTCAATATTTTGAATATATCATTTCACTTTCTCCTGGCCTGTAGAGTTTCTGCTGAGAAATCCTCTAATAGCTGAATTCAGGTTCCTTTGTAAGGTATTTTCTTCTCTCTGGCCTCCCTTAATATTCTTTCTCTGTCATTAACTTTTGACAGTTTTATTTTTTTTTTTTTTTTTTTTTTTTTTTTTTTTTTGGTTTGAGGTGGATCCCTGGCACTGGTATTTTTTTTTTTTTTTTTAATTTTTTGTTTATTGCAGTAACATTGGTTTATAACATTGTAAAAATTTCAGGTGTACATCATTGTACTTCTATTTCTGCATAGATTACATCATGTTCACCACCAAAATACTAATTACAACCCATCACCACACACATGTACCCAATTATCCCTTTCACCCTCCTCCCTCCCACCTTCCCCTCTGGTAACCACCAATCCAATCTCTGTCCCTATGTGTTTGTTTATTGTTGTTATTATCTACTACTTAATGAAGGAAATCATACGGTATTTGACCTTCTCCCTCTGACTTATTTCACTTTGCATCATGCTCTCAATGTCCATCCATGTTGTCACAAATGGCTGGATTTCATCGTTTCTTATGGCTGAGTAGTATTCCATTGTGTATATATACCACAGCTTTTTTATCCATTCGTCCCTTGATGGGCACTTAGGTTGCTTCCAAGTCTTGGCTATCGTGAATAAGGCTGCAATGAACACAGGGGTGCATGTACCTTTGCAAATTGGTGTTTTCAAGTTCTTTGGATAAATACCCAACAGTGGAATAGCTGGATCATATGGTAGTTCTATCGTTGATTTTTGAGGAATCTCCATACTGTTTTCCATAGTGGCTGCACCAGTTTGCACTCCCACCAGCAGTGTATGAGAGTTCCCTTCTCTCCACAAACCTCTCCACCCCATGTTGTTTCCTGTCTTGTTAATTATAGCCATTCTGACAGGCGTGAGGTGATATCTCATTGTAGTTTTGATTTGCATTTCCCTAATAGTTAGTGATTTTGAACATCTTTTCATGTGTCTGTTGGCCATCTGTATATCTTCTTTGGAGAAATGTCTGTTCAGGTCTTTTGCCCATTTTTAATTGGGTTGGTAGTTTTTGTTGTTGAGATGCATGAGTTCTTTATATATTTTGGAGATTAAGCCCTTATCAGATGTATGGTTTGCAAATATCTTCTCCCAATTGTTAGGTTGTCTTTTCGTTTTGTTGATGGTTTCCTTTGCTGTGCAGAAGCTTTTAGTTTGATGTAGTCCCATTTGTTTATTTTTTCTATTGTTTCTCTTGCCCGGTCAGATGTGGTGTTTGAAAAGATGTTGCTAAGACTGATGTCGAAGAGCGTACTGCCTATGTTTTCTTCTAGAACTTTCACAGTTTCAGGTCTTACATTCAAGTCTTTAATCCATTTGGAGTTAATTTTTGTGTATGGTGTAAGGTAAGGGTCTACTTTCATTTTTTTGCATATGGCTATCCAGTTTTCCCAACACCATTTGTTGAAGAGACTTTCTTTTCCCCATTGTATGTTCTTGGCTCCTTTGTCAAAGATTAGCTGTCCATAGATGTGTGGGTTTATTTCTGGGCTTTCGATTCTATTCCATTGATCTGTGTGTCTGTTTTTGTGCCAGTACCATGCTGTTTTGGTTACTATAGCTTTGTAGTATATTTTGAAATCAGGGAGTGTGATACCTCCAGCTTTGTTCTTTTTCTCAGGATTCCTTTAGCTATTCGGGTCTTTTGTTGTTCCATATAAATTTTAGGATTCTTTGTTCTATTTCTGTGAAAAATGTTGTTGGAACTTTGATAGGGATTGCATTGAATCTATAGATGGCTTTAGGAAGTATGGACATCTTAACTATGTTAATTCTTCCAATCCAAGAGCACGGAATATCTTTCCATTTCTTTGTGTCTTCTTCAATTTCTTTCAGAAATGTTTTATAGTTTTCGGTGTACAGATCTTTCACCTCTTTGGTTAAGTTTATTCCTAGGTATTTTATTCTTTTTGTTGCAATTGTAAATGGGATGGTATTCTTAATTTCTCTTTCTGCTACTTCGTTGTTAGTGTACAGAAATGCAACTGATTTTTGTATGTTGATTTTGTATCCTGCAACTTTCCCATATTCGTTTATTACTTCTAAAAGTTTTCTGGTGGATTCTTTAGGGTTTTCTATATATAAAATCATGTCATCTGCAAATAGTGACAGTTTCACTTCTTCCTTTCCAATTTGGATCCCTTTTATTTCTTTCTCTTGCCTGATTGCTCTGGCTAGGACTTCCAGTACTATGTTAAATAGGAGTGGTGACAGTGGGCATCCTTGTCTGGTTCCTGTTCTTAGAGGGATAGCTTTCAGTTTTTCACCATTGAGGATGATATTAGCTGTGGGTTTCTCATATATGGTCTTTATTATGTTGAGGTACTTTCCTTCTATACCCATTTTATTCAGAGTTTTAATCATAAATGGATGCTGGATCTTGTCAAATGCTTTCTCTGCATCTATTGAGATGATCATGTGATTTTTGTTCTTCATTTTATTAATGTGGTGTATTACGTTGATTGATTTGCGAATGTTAAACCATCCCTGCATACCTGGAATAAATCCCACTTGATCATGGTGTATAATCTTTTAACGTATTGTTGTATGCGATTTGCTAGTATTTTGTTGAGGATTTTCGCATCGATGTTCATCAGTGATATTGGCCTGTAATTTTCTTTTTTGTGTTGTCCTTGTCTGGTTTTGGTATCAGGGTAATGTCAGCTTCTGTAGAATGAGTTAGGAGCTTCCCCTCCTCAATTGTTTGGAAGAGTTTGAGAAGGATTGGTATTAAGTCTTCTTTGAATGTTTGGTAGAATACACCAGGGAAGCCGCCTGGTCCTGGACTTTTATTTTTGGGGAGGTTTTTGATTACTGTTTCGATCTCCTTACTGGTGATTGGTCTATTCAAATTCTCTACTTCTTCTTGATCCAGTTTTGGAAGGTTGTATGATTCTAAGAATTTATCCATTTCTTCCAGATTGTCGAATTGGTTGGCATATAGTTTTTCATAGTATTCTCTTATAATCTTTTGTATTTCTGAGGTGTCTGTTGTAACCTCTCCTCTTTCATTTCTGATTTTACTTATTTGTGCCTTCTCTCTTTTTTTCTTGGTGAGTCTAGCTAAAGGTTTGTCAATTTTCTTGATCTTTTCAAAGACCCACCTCTTGTTTTTATTAATTTTTTCTATTGTTTTTTTGGTCTCTATTTCATTTATTTCTGCTCTGATTTTTATTATTTCCCTTCTTCTACTGATTTTGGGCTTTGTTTGTTCTTCTTTTTCCAGTTCCTTTAGGTGCATTGTTAGATTGTTTATTTGAGATTTTTCTTGTTTGTTGAGATAGGCCTGTATTGCTATAAACTTCCCTCTTAGAACCGCTTTTGCTGTATCCCATAAATTCTGGCATGTCGTGACATTTTCATTTTCATTTGTCTCCAGGTATTTTTTGATTTCTTCTTTGATTTCTTCATTAACCCAGTCGTTGTTCAGTAGCATTTTGTTTAATCTCCATGTATTTGTGGCTTTTCTGATTTTCTTCTTCCTATAGTTGATTTCTAGTTTCATACCTTTGTGGTCAGAAAAAGATGCTTGGTATTATTTCAATCTTCTTAAATTTATGGAGACTTGTTTTGTGGCCTAATATGTGATCAATCCTGGAGAATGTTCCATGTGCATTTGAAAAGAACGTGTATTCTTCGGTTTTTGGATGGAATGCTCTGTATATATCTACTAGGTCCATCTGTTCTAGGGTGTCGGTTAGGTCCAATGTTTCCTTATTGGTCTTCTGTTTGGATGATCTATCCGCTGGTGTAAGTGGAGTGTTAAAGTCCCCTACTATTATTGTGTTACTGTCTATTTCTGTTTTTATGTCTGTTAATAATTGCTTTATATATTTAGGTGCACCTACATTGGGTGCGTAGATATTTACAAGTGTTATATCCTCTTGTTGGATTGTTCCCTTGATCATTATGTAATGCCCTTCTTTGTCTCGTTTTACAGTTTTTGTTTTAAAGTCTATTTTGTCTGATATGAGTACTGCTACCCCAGCTTTCTTTTCATTGCCATTTTGCGTGGAGTATCTTTTTTCCATCCCTTCACTTTCAGTTTGTGAGTGTCTTTAGGTCTGAAGTGTGTCTCTTGTATGAAGCATATATTTGGGTCTTGTTTTTTTATCCAGTCAGCCACCCTATGCCTTTTTTAATTGGAGCATTTAGTCCATTGACGTTTAAAGTAGCTATTGATAAGTATGTACTTACTGCCATTTTTTAACTTTTTTTTTTTTTTTTCCTCAGTGTTTTAGTAGTCCTTCTCTGTTCCTTACTTCTTCTATACAGAATTGATGGTCACTTTAGTTTGAACTCTGTCTGAAAGCTGTACTCTTTAACTACCCTCCTCCCTCCTTTTATGTTTTTGATATCATATCCAACCTCTTTTTTGTGCATTTGTATCCATTACGTTCTAATCGTGGAAATAGATAATTTTTCCTATTTGTGGTCTTCTCTTTTCCCCTTAAATCAGTCCCTTTAACATTTCTTGTAACACTGGTTTCTTGGTGACAAACTCCTTTAAATTTTGCTTCTCTGGGAAAATTTTGATCTCTCCTTCCATTTTGAACGATAACCTTGCTGGGTAGAGTATTCTTGGCTGTAAGTTTTTTCCTTTTAGCACTTTAAATATATCATGCCATTCTCTTCTAGCCTGTAAGGTTTCTGCTGAGAAGTCAGCTGATAGCCTTATGGGGTTTCCTTTGTATGTAACTTGACATTCTCTTGCGGCTTTTAGGATTCTCTCTTTATCTTTAATTCTGGACATTTTGATTATGATGTGTCTTGGTGTGGGCCTCTTTGGGTTTATCTTGTTTGGGGCTCTCTGTGCCTCCTGTACCTGGATGTCTGTTTCCTTCCTTAGGTTAGGGAAGTTTTCATCTATTATTTCTTGAAATAGATTCTCTGCCCCCTTGTCTCGCTCTTTCTCCTTCCGGGACACCTATAACACGGATGTTAGTGCGCTTTGCTGTTGCCCCAGAGGTCCCTTAGACTGTCCTCACTCTTTTTAATTCTTTTCTCTTTTACCTGTTCACCTTGGGTAATTTCTTCTAGTCTTTCTTCCAGCTCACAGATCCGTTCTTCTGTATCCTCTACTCTGCTTTTGAGTCCCTCTAATGAGGTTTTCATTTCCAGTATTGTATTCTTTCATTTCTGATTGGTTCTTTTTATATCTTCCATTTCTTTGTTGACATTCTCACTGAGTCCATCTATTCTTCTCCCCAGATCAGTGAGCATCCTTAACACTCTTAGTTTGAACTCTCTGTCGGGTAGGTTGCTCATTTCTGTTTCACTAAGTTCCTTTTCTGGGGTTTTGTCCTGTTCCCTTACTTGGAATGTATTCTTTTGCCTCTTCATTTTGCCTCTTTCCCTGTGCTTGTGTCTACGTATTAGGTAGGTCAGCTACGCCTCCTGCTCTTGGATAGGTGACCTTATGTAAGTGATGGCTTAGGAGGCTTCCAGTGTGCTTCACTCAGTTCTCAATGTTCCAGGGTGACCCCTATGTGGGCTATGTGTATCCTTCTGCTGTGGCCTGTTTGCTCTCCCTGTAGGCGCCCAGGAGGCTGAGTTATGCTCCTGGCCAGCTGTTGTAATGCTCAGCTGCTTGTAGTTGTTGTGGGCCCTTCAGTCTCTTTATCAGCTGTGGGGAGCCCCAGCACAGTTGGCTGCAAGTTCTAATACCACATTTGTGTTGCAGTATTTCTTTTAAGTGAGTAGGCCCCCACCGTGGCAGGTTGTTAGGCTCAGGGCCTTACAATTGCTGTAAGCCTCTAGCCTATTAGGTCTCTTTGTCAGCTCTCTGAGGATTGCAGCTGGGTGGGACTGGCCTCAGGCACAGGAGCACCCAATTGTTTCAGGTTTTGGAAGGTGGAGCAAACCTCCTATGTGGGTCTTTGAGAAGTACAAGTCTTCTGTGGCTGAGAAGCCCTGCCGCCCACAGGTCCACACACACAGTCAACACAGTCCTGCCCGTGTGAGCGCCCCGACCCCCAAGCGGACCCAGTCTCTCTCCACGGCGGGAGCCCCACACACTCCGGGCCACCGCCCCACACTCTCCACTCCGCTCCCCCTCAAGGCACACCCTGCCCCGCTCAAGTCAGCCCAGTTGCCAGGCTGCAGAGAATCCAGTCACCAATCTATGCAGGCCCGCACGCTGCCTGAGGGCTTGTTGTTGGGTGGGGCTAGTCTCTAGGGTGGGCTGCCTGCCCTGGCTGAGCCGGATCAAATCGGCGCTCCAGCGGGTGGAGCAGACCCGGGCCAGCAGGTCTCAGGGAGAACTCCAATGGCGTCGTGTCAGCACGCCACACCAGGCCACAACAATGGCCGCCGCCAATGTCCCAGTCCCTGGGAGGTCTCACCCTCACCGAGATGCACTCAGGGCCTATTAGGTGAGTCTCTTGTCACCGAAGCACTGTGCACCTTTCTTTCTGGTGATTTTAGGATGCTTTCTGGAACGGGTGAGTTTGTGCATGGGCCCTTTAAGAGCCAGTTTTAGTTTCTTTGTGAACCGGGTTTTCTGGGGGTGCTACCCAATGCTTTAGTAGCAGGCAAAGTCAGATATTATGCTGCTGGTCTCAATTGTGCTGGGTCCACAAAATGCCCACAGCGGGGGCGCTCCCCGGCTCAGGGCCCCGCGCCTCCAGGGAGGCTGCGTACCTGTGAGCTGCTCCCGGCGGCCGTGAAGCTGGCGGCTTGTGAAGGTGGCGTTTTTCCTCTCCAGAAGGGAGTCTCTGCCTCTTCTACCCCAGTTAGGATTGTCCGTTGTTGCAGGAGTTCCTCTTATCCAGTTTTCAGTTCTGTCTCAGGGGTAATTTTTCCACGAGTAGTTGTAAATTGGCTGTGTCCACGGGAGGAGGTGAGTTCAGAGTCTGCCTACGCCGCCATCTTGACTCCGCCCTCTGACAGTTTTAATATAATGGGCCTTGGAGAAGATATTTTTGCATTGAGATAATTAGGTATTCTATTAGCTTCATGTACTTGTATATCCAGTTCTTTCCCCAAGTTTGGAAAGTTGTCAGCTATTATTTCTTTAAATAAGCTCTCTACTCCTTTCCCCCTCTCTTCTCCTTCTGGGATACCCATTATCCTTATGTTACTTTTCCTAATTGGGTTAGATATTTTTTGTAGAGTTTCTCCATAGTTTTAAAATCTTAGTTCTCTTTCCGCTTGCACCTGAATAATTTCTAGATTTCTATCTTCAAGCTTGCTATTTCTCTCTTCCATATGGTCTGCTGTATTTCCAATGCTTTCTACTTTATTTTTCATCTCATTAATTGCCATCTTCAGCTCCCAAATTTATGTTTTTCTTTTAGAGTTTCAATCTCTTTTGTTTGTAGTCCTTCTGTTCATTAATTTATAAGAGCTCATAGAACTGTCTTTCTGAGTTTTCTTATAACTCGTTGAGTTTCTTCATGACAGCTATTTTGAATTCTCTACCCGTTAAATCAGTCTTTCATGACTTCACATTTGGTTTCTGGAGAGTTGTCATTTTATTTCTTTGCTACTGTATTACTGTAGTTCTTTATGGTGCTTGATGAGTTGTTCCTCTGCCAGCACATTTGAGGTAGTAAACACCTTTCTTGTTTGGGTAAGGCTTTGGTTACTTTGATTCTGAACTACTTCTGTTTGTATTTGAGAACCTGTGCTTTCCAACCTCCCTCACCCCTGCCAGAGGTGTCATCCGTGCCCTCCTTGTGCTGCTTGTGCCTCCAAGGTTGCTGGTGCTTGCTGCTTACAATGTTGCTGTAGTCAAAGGTGTTGCTACTGAGGTCACTAGGCTGTGATCACCTCTGCTGCTTCTGGGGTCACCTGGGTCTCATGTTACACCACTGGCTCTTTGCAGTGGCTCTGGTGCTGCTGCCACATGTACCAACTGTGCTGCTGTTCCTAGGTTATCTTGGGGTGCTGTCAGCTCTGCTGCTGGGGGTGCTGGTTTCAAAGGTGTCACTGTCGCTGCCAGGGGCCCAGGGTCTTGTATGCAGCCCCACTGCTGGTAGGGCTAGTGTTCAGGGTGCTGCAACTGGAGGCTGGGTCATGGGTACTGCTGTGGATCTTGAAGCCTCAGGTTGCAGGTGCCACCTGCCACTGCTAATCTTTGAATGCATTTCCTGAAAGCTCAGGTTTTGGGTGCCATCTGCCACTGCTGAGTGAGGGGGAGGGCCTGAGCCCTGAGCACGCTGCTGCTCCTGCAGCCCCTGGTCTCTAGCTCCAATGTGCTGTTCAAAACCTCAGGTCACAGGCACCACCACCACTGCTGGAGTATCCATGTTTTAGATGTAGCCCCTGCTGCTGGAAGAGCCAGTGTCAGAGTCACTGCTGTTCGGGGAGGGGGAAGGGGCTGGGTCACTGGCACTGCTGTGTTTCCTGAAGCCTCAGGTTGCAGGTGCCACCTGCCACTGCTGGAGTAGGGACAGGGGCTTAGCTGAAATTGCAGCTGTTGTTCCTGCAGCCTCTGGCCTCTGGTGCTGGTGCACTTTTTGAAACCTCAGACCATGGGCACCACCACCACTGTTGGGGGTATCTGCCATTTGAATTCAGCCACTGCTGCTGGAAAGGCTGATGTTGGAGGCTCTGCCACTCAGGGAGGGGGAGGTGGCTGGGTCACATGTATTCCACAGTTCCTGGAGTCTCCAGTCATGGGCCCACAGTGATTCCTGGGGCCTCCAGGAATGTGGGCTTCCTAGATTCCTGGGGCTTCCATTCGTGGGCATTACTTCAGTTCTTGGGACCTCTGTTCACAGGTGTGGCCACAGATCCTAGAACCTCCACTCTTGGGAGCTGCCACTGCTGCTTCCCTAGTTTCACTGCCTCCAGGTGGTCCAGACCACCCACATTCAGATGTATAGATGTATGGCTCTTTCAGGCATTCTGGAGTGCTGTGCAGAGAGTCCTTTGTTAGTCAATGGATGTCCTACTGGTTGTAACTTAAAGGGCAGAGACAAAGGGAACAACTCACTCCACCATGATGCTGACATCACTCCCTTGACTTATAAATATTCTTGAGTTTTATTTTGGGATGTGGCTAAGTTACTTGGAAACGATTTGATCTTGTTGGGTCTTACATATACAAATTTTTTAGGTGGGTCTCAAGCAATGCTCAGTCTGGGTTTAATTATTTGTCACTATGATGGCAAGACCTTCCTAAGTATTCTACCTAGAGCTCTGTGATTTATAAGTTTTTTCAGTCTGTCTTGTGGGAACAGATATTGCTCCCAGCCCCATGTGAGCACTGGACAACATTCTCTCTAAACACTTTTTCTAGTTCTTACTGTGTCTTGGTTAGTTTCTTCACCCAAATGAACTGGTCGTGTTTCCCTATTATTCTTCTGAATACTCAAGGAGGACCCTTATCACTTCTGTAAGTTTTTCTCTCCACACAGCTCTGAGTTTTATGATACTCTGTCCTATAAACACTAGATGCATTTTTCTCACTGAATTATCAGCTCCATCTTCACAACTTGGAGAGTCTGCTGGACTTTTCCTCAGTTCTCCTTCCTTGCACTGTGGCTTTTAAATTCTCTAAATGCAACAAGCTGAGATAATCCTATGGCTCATATTGTTTGTTTCTTATTTCTCAGAAATCACGGTTTCTTATTTCTCAGAAATCACTGTCATTTTTCCCCTAATATCCCTGGTTTTGAAATCCATTTTTGCATGCATTCTGTCTTGTTTGTTTTGGTTCTTTACAACTGGATGATAAATCCAGTCCTTGTTACTCCATCTTGCCTAGAAGGGGAAATTTGCTCTAATTTTTGTTATTTCTCTCATTCTGCTTATTCAGGGTTTAATTTGCTTTTTTGTCTCTTTTTAAGGTGGAAACACAGGTTGCTGATATTAGATCTCTCCTCTTTTCTAATATAAGAATTTGATGCTATAAATTTCCCTCTGAACTCTTCTTTAATTGTACCTCACTAATTTTCATATATTGTATTTTCATTTTCATTTAGTTCAAAATATTTATTTTTAAATTTCTCAAGGACTTCCTTTTTGACTCATGGAATGTTTATTAGGAGTATGTTTTTTAATTTCCAAAACTTTTTTTGTGTGTGGGGTGTTCCAGTTATCTTTCTGTTATTGATTTCAGTTTAATCCTACTTTTACCTGAGAACATACTTTGTAAGATATTTTTCTTTCAAATATATTGAGGTTTGTTTGTGGCACAGAATATGGTGAATCTTGGTGAATACTCCTGTGCACTTGAGAAGACGTACTCTACTATTTTGGGTGGAGTGTAGTATAATTGTAAATTAGGTTATATTCTTTGATAGTTTGTCAGATTATCTATATTCTTACTGATATTACATACTTGTTTTATCAATTACTGAGAGCAGAATTTTGAAGTCTTAGATTATAATCATGAATATGTCTATTTCTCTTCAGATCTATCGGTTTTTCTACCTCATGCATTTTGAAGCTTAATTTTTAGATTCATTTATGTTTTGTATTTTTACATCTTCACTGAGATTTCACCACTTTGGCATTATACAATATCTCTCTTTATTCATGATAATATTTTTTGTTCTATAGTCTGCTTTGTCTGAAATTATTATATATACTCCAGATTTCTATTGGTTAGTGTTTGCATGGCTTATATTTCTCCATTCTTTCACTCTATCTATATCTATATATTTAAACAGGTTGTTTTTAGTGGACAGTGTATATTTAGGCATTTTATATAATCCAAACAGACAATCTCTGTCTTTTTAAATGTTATGTTTAGGCCAATCACATTTAAAGTGATTAGTGATATGGTTGGACTAAAATAACCTATCATTTTAGCTGTTTGCTATTTTTTTAGCATATCTTTCCTTTTTCTCATTTCTTTGGGCTTAACTGAGCATTTTTATATCATTTTTTATCTACTGACATTATTTATGCTACTTTAAAACTTTTTTTTTGGTTATTCAGCATTTACAAAATATTTTTTCAGATTTAGTGAGAAATAATTGATGTATAACATTGTGTGGGTTTAAGGTGTGCAATGTGTTGATTTAATACACTTTCATATATTGCAATATGATGACTACTGTAGCATTTACTAACACTTTTATCACATCACAAAATTACTATTTCATTTTTGTGGTGAGAACATTTAAGATCTATTCTCTTAGCAATTTTCAAATAGACAATACAATACTGTTAACTATAATCATGATGATGTGTGTTAGACACCCAGAACTAATATTCTAACTGGAATTTTATGCTATTTGACCAACATCTCTTGAATTCCTCCACCCCACAGCCCCTGGTAAACATCATTCTAATATCTGTTTCTGTGCATTTGACTTTTTAATATTCCACATATAGGTGATATCATACAGTATTTACCTTTCTCTGTCTGACTTATTTCACTTAGCATAATACATTTAAGGTCCATCCATGTTCCAAGTGGAAGGGTTTCCTTCTTCTCATGGCTGAATAATATTGCATCTTGTATATATAACATATCTTCTTTATCCAGTCATCCATTGACATATGCCTAGGCTGTGTCCAGACCTTGGTTATTGTGAATAATGCTGCAGTAAACATGGGAGTGCAGATATCATTTTGATATCCTGTTTTCATTTACTTTAGATATATACCCAGAAGTGGGATTGCTGGATTATATTATAGTTTTATTTTTAATTTTCTGAGGAACCTCCATATTGTTTTCCATAGTACGTGTACCAATTGACATTCCCACCAACAGTGCACCAGGGTTCCCTATTGTCCACATCCTTGCTAACACTTGTAATCCCTTGTCTTTTTGATGATAGCCATTCTAAGAGGTGTGCAATTGTATCTGATTGTGGTTTTTATTTGCATTTCCCTGATGATTAGTGATGTGGGTAATCCTTTCATGTACCTGTTGGCCATTTAAATGTCTTCTTTGGAAAAATGTCTACTCAGTTCCTCTGTCCATTTTTAAATTGAATTGTTTGTTCTTTTCTTATTGAGTAGTATGAGTTCATTATATATTTTGGATTTTAACCCCTTATCAGATATATCATTAGCTAATATTTTCTCCCATTCTTTAAGTTGCCTTTTTATTTTGTTGATATTTTCCTTTGCTGTGCAGAAGCTTTTTAGTTTGATATAGTCCCACTTATTTATTTTTACCATTGTTGCTTGTGCTTTCAATATCATATCCAAAACATTATTGCCAAGGTCAACGTCAATGAGCTTCTTTCCTATGTTTTCTTCTAGGATTTTTATGGGTTCAGGTCTTATGTATAAATCTTTAATCTATTTTAAGTTAATTTTTGTGAGAGGTGTAAGATAAATTTAATTTTTTTGAATGTGGCTATCCAGTTTTCCCAACACTACTTATTGAAGCAACTATCCTTTCCCATTGTATATTCTTGATTCCTTGATGGAAATTAATTTACCGTATATGCATGGGATTATTTCTGGGATCTCTATGCTGTTCCATTGGTGTATGTGTCTATTTTTATGCCAGTACCATACTGTTTCAATTACTGTAGCTTCATAGTATAGTTTGAAATCAGAAAGCGTGATGTCCAGCTTAGTTCTTCTTTCTCATGATTGGTGTGTCCAATTTGTGATCTTTTGTGGTTCCATACAAATTTTAGGATTGTTTTTCTATTTATGTGAAAAATGCCATTGGAATTTTGATAAGGATGGTGTTAAATCTTTAGTTGGGTCGTATGGACATACTACTTTGGGTAGTATGGACAATTTAGGATTGTTTTTCTATTTCTGTGAAAAATGCCATTAGGATTTTGATAAAGATTGTGTTAAATCTTTAGTTGGGTAGTATGGACCTACTATTTTGGGTAGTATGGACACTTTAACAATGTTCATTCTTTTGATCCAGGAACACAGGATATATTTCCATTTGTTTATGTCTTCTTCAATTTATTTCATCAAAGTCTAGTAGTTTTTATTGTACAGATCTTTCATGTCCTTGGCTAAATTTATTCCAAAGTATCTTATTGCTTTCGATGCTATTATGAATGAGATTGTTTTCTTTGTTTTTTTTCAGATGTTTCATTGTTAGAGTATAGAAACACAATTGATTTCTGTATGTTGATTTTATATCCTGCAAGTTTACTGAATTCATTTATTAGTTCTAACTGTATTTTGGTTGAGTCATTAGAATTTTCTATATATATGGTTGTATCATTTGCAAATAAAGACAATTTTAATTCTACCTTTCCCATTTGGATGCCTTTTTATTTATTTATCTTGCCTCAGTGCTCTAGGTAGGACTTCCAGTACTATGTTGAATAAGAGTGGTGAGAGTGGACACCCTTGTCTTATTCCTAACCTTAGAGAATAAACTTTCAAAATTTCTCCACTGGGATGGCCCCTGGAGATATTACCTAACCCACATATCCATGCTGTCTTGGTATGGACTGGGTAAGCTCAGCAAGTTTCAAAACCCCTGGGACAGAACTATAGAGAGAAGTGGTAGGCAATTGAGTAGGTCATTGGCAGTGTGAGGGACTTGTCCACCAGAACAACAGCTAAAATCCAAAGGGGGCCAAGGGACGTGGTATGTGGTACAGAAACTATCTGTTAAATTCATTCATAAAACCAAACCAACAGTTTAGGATCCTGAGATACTTAGGGAAAATTTATAGCACACAGAAATATTTCACCACTGAGTATGACTCTAGCTGTGGGTTTGTCATATATGGCCTTTATTATGATGTGCTACATTCTTCCCATAACCAACTTGTTGAAAGTTTTTGTCATAAAAAGGATGTTGTATTTTGTCAAATGTTTTTTCTGCATGTATTGAGATGATCATATGATTTTAATTTTTCTTTCTATTAATGTGTTTCACATTTATTGATTTGCATATGTTGAACCATCCTTGTATCCCTGGAATAAATTCCACTTGATCATGGTGTATGATTCTTTTAATATGATATTGAATTTTTTTCCTGTATTTTATTGACAAATTTTACATCTCTGTTCATCATAGCTATTGGCCTGCATGTTTGTTTTCTTGTAGTGTCATTATCTAGCTTTGGTATCAGGGAATGCTGACCTCGTAGAATGAGTAGGAGTGATCCTTCCTCTTCAATATTTTAGAAGAGTTAGAGAAGGTTGGCATTGATTCTTCTTTAACTGTTTGGTGGCATTCACCAGTAAAACCATCTGATTATGGGATATTCTTTGTTGGGAGACTTTTGATTACTTTTTCAATCTTCACTCATTACTACTTCACTCAATCTTCTTACTTGTTATTGGTTGGTCTGTTGAGCTTTTCTATTTCTTCATGATTGTCTTGATAAGTTGTGTGTTTCTAAGAACTTATCTGTTACTTCTAGGTTATATAAGTTCTTGTTAAATAGTTGTTCATAGTAGTGTCTTATGATCCTTTGCATTTCTGTGGTATCAGTTGTAATGTCTCATCATTCATGTCTGATTTTATTTATTTGAATCTTCTCTCTTTTATTCTAGTCAGCTAAAGGTTTGTCAATTTTATTTTTCTTTTCAGAAAACCAGCTCTTATTTGTGTTGATCTTTTCTTTTGTTTCTCTAATCTCTATTTCATTTATTTCAACTCTAATCTTTGTTATTGCCTTCCTAAAGCTAACTTTGAGCTTAGTTTGTTTATTTCTAGTTCCTTGAGGTGTAAAGTTAGTTAAAGTAGTAAAGTTAGTTAAAGTTAGTTAAAATTCACACATTTGTGAATTTTCCAGCTTTCTTCTCATTGTCAATTTCTAGTTTCATACCACTGAGGTTGATATGATTTCAATTTTCGTATGATTTCAATCTTCTTAAATGTACTAAGACTTGTGTCTATCACATGATCTATCTTGGAGAATGTTCCATGCCCACTTGATTTCAATGTGTATCCTGCTGCTATTGGATGGAATTTTCTGATATGTCAGTTAGATCCATTTGATCTAAAGTATTGCACAAGACCAATGTTTCCTTGTTGATTTTCTGTCTGGATGATCTATACATTCCTAAAAGAGGGATATTGAAGTCTCCTACTCTTATTGTATTGTTGTCGATTTTTTTCCCTCAGATCTGTTAGTATTTGGTTAATACATTTAGGGGTTCTGATGTTTGGTACATATATATTTACAATTGCTATATCTTCTTGATGAATTGACCACTTTATTAGTATATAATGACCATCTTTGTCTCTTTTTACTGTTTTTGGATTAAAGTCTATTTGATCTGATATAAGTATAGCTCCTTTCACTCTCTTTCATTTTCCATTTGCATTGAATATCATTTCCACCCTTTCACTTTGACCCTATATATGTCCTTTAAGGTGAAGTGAATCTCTTGTAGGCAATATATAGTTGGTCTTGCTTTTTTATCTATTCACTCTATGCTTTTTGATTAAAGAATTCAACCCATTTACATTTAGAGTAATAATTGATATGTAAGCACTTCCTAATGCCATCTTATTCACTGCTTTTTGGCTGTTTTGTAGTTCCCTTGCTCCTTTTGTCTCTCTTGCTGTCTTCCTTTGTGAATTGGTTATTTTCTGTGGTGATATGCTCTGATTTCCTTCTGTTTATCATTTGTGAATATACCATAGGTTTTTCCTTTTTGGTTTCCATAAAGTTTACGTGAAATATTTTAGAGATATAATTCTATTTTATAACAACTTAACATTGTACACATACAAAAACACTACCCTTTTACTCTCCTTCTTCTATGTGTTTAATGTACCTCTTTTTGTATTATCTGTTTGTTAAGAAATTCTGGTAACTGTAGTTATTTTTTATCCTCCTGTCCTTTGGGATGTCATCATCATGGTGGTGTGAGAGGATCCCTGTGTCTCTCTCCTTCAATCTACAGTAAGTAAAACATCCATAACTCAAGAAAGTCTGCATTGCCCAACACAGCAGGATGCCAGAGAGAGTCACACATTGCTACATATTAAGATGGGTGGATTGGAGTACATAAATGTGGTAAACCAGGGGAACAGCAGAAGATCTTGACCCCTCAGCCTCAACAGCAGAGCCAGCTGTCTTCAGCCGCAGAAAGCCTGGTGGGTAACAGAGGAGGAGTGTGCACAACTCTGGCCTCCTGGCAGCACAATCTGTGGCTATGGGGAGAAAAGCAACAGCAGAGGTAGGGCCCTATAATGCTGGGTCTCCAGCCATGGCTTAGAGCCTGGTAACAGCAGCAGAGTTGCACACACAACTTCAACCTCCCAATTGCAGTGGCACCTGTGGCCACAAGGAAACAGGAAACAGCTGAGGTGGAGCCACCTGATCCTGGGCCCCTGGCCGTGGCTAAGAATCTGGTAGCAGCAACAGAGGCAAAAACATGACACTGGCCTCTCAACTGCAGCACTGCCTGTGGCCACAAGAAAATGAGTAATACTGGAGGCATTGCCCCACAAACCTGGCTGCCCCCATCATCTCTCTCCTCCCACCATAGTGGCAGAGCTTCCAACCCAGGTGATCTCAGATGTGGCAAAAGTGTCAGTCCTCCCTGTATCCCCAGTGGTGAAGCCAGTGACCACAGTGACACCACCAACAGCAAAGCATCAGTCACTCCTGGAGGCACAAAAATTGACAATGAGAATACTAGTGATACCCCTAACAGAGGCAATCAAGGGTAGACACGCCAATCTTCAAATATAGCCAGAGGCAGCTCAGGTAAGTGAAATAAAAAACTAGTGCTATATCACCACCTACTGAAAAACAAAATATAGGCCTCTAATCTCTAACCAACTGAATAGGTAGAATCAAAAGAAAGCTAAACCTAATTAAGAAAAGTGTTTGCTATGACAAATGTGCTGGCAGAGGAATAACTCATCAAGCACTATGGAAAACCATGGTAACACAACATCACAACAAGAAAATAACAATTCTCCAGAAACCAAACATAAAGTCATGGAAGATTGTGATCTAACTGATAAAGAATTCAAAATAGCTGTCATGAAGAAACTCAATGAGCTGCAGGAAAGCTCAGACAGGCAATTCAATGAGTTCAGGGATAAAATTAATGAACAGAAGGAATACTTTACCAAAGAGATTGAAATTATAAAAAAGAGCCAAACAGAAATTCTGGAGCTGAAGAACTCAAATCAGATGAAGAATGTATTAGAAAGCATTGGAAATAGAGCAGATCATATGGAAGAGAGAATTAGCAAGCTTGAAGATAGAAACCTAGAAATGATGCAGGTAGAAGAGGAGAGAGAACTAATATTTTTTAAATATATGTAGAAATTCTATGAGAACTATTTGACTCCATTAGAAAGAGCAAAATAAGGATAACGGATATCCTAGAAGGAGAAGAGAGACAGAGAAGAGAGCAGAGAGCTTATGCAAAGAAATAATAGCTGGGAACATCCTAAACCTGAGGAAGGAACTGGATATACAAATCCATGAAGCTAACAGAACACTCAATTATCTCAACACAAGAAGAAGTTCTCCAATACATATTATAATAAAACTGTCAAAAGTCAATGACAAAGAAAGAATATTAAAAGCAGCCAGGAGAAAAATAAACAATAATCTACAAGGGAACCCCCATTAAGCTATCTGCAGACTTCTCAGCAGAAACTCTGCAGGCAAAGAGAGAGTGGAATGATGGATTCAAAATATTGAAAGATAAAAACTCAGCCAAGAAGACACTATCCAGCAAAGTTAACCTTCAGATATGAAGGAGAAATAAAGTCTTTCCCAGAAAATCAAAAGTTGAGGGAGTTTATTGCCAATAGATGCCTTACAAGAGATGTTGAAAGGAGCTCCCTTAGTTGAAACAAAAAGGCAAAGGTATACAAAACTTTTAGCAAGGTAATAAATAGAATCAGAAAATTGAAACTCTATATCAGAATAGGATAGTAAACAATTATTAAAGTTTAAATTGTTAAAAAATTAAATGTTAAAGGTAAAGGAAACATTAAAAATAACTATAACTGCTTCAATTTGGTAATAAACTCACAACATAAAACGGGATAATTTATGACAAGATAAGCATAGAAGGAGAAGAGGAAAAGGACAGAACCTGCATGGAAAATGAAGATGCTATCAGCAGAAAAAGGACTGTCTTATCTATGAGACTTTTTATACAAACCTCAGAGTAACCAGAAAACAAAAATTCAGAGCAGAGACACAAAACATAAAAAAAGAGAAAACTGAGAAAAAGATTACAGAAAACCACCAAAATGAAGTGACACACAGAAACATAAGGAAAAAGAAATAAGGAAAATATAGAGCAACCAGTAAACAAGATATAAAATAGCAGTACTAAGTTCTCATATATTAATAATCACACTAAATGTAAAATGATTGAATTCACCAATCAAAAGACATAGAGTTGCTGGGTGGATTAAAAAACAAGACCCAAAAATATGCTGCCTCCAGCAGATCAATCTCAGCTCTGAATACAAACATAGGTCAAAGTGAAGGGATGGAAGATGATACTCCAAGCAAATGGAAACTAAAAGAAAGGTGGTGTAGCCATTATTATATCAGACAAAATAGACTTCAAGCCAAAAATGATAACAAGACAAAGATAAACATTATATAATGAAAAAGGGGACAATCCATCAAGAAGACATAACATTTGTTAATATATATGAACCTTAGGAGTACCAAAGTATATACAGCAATTATTAACAGACCTACAGGGAGAAATTGACAGTAAGTGTAAGTGGGGTATTAAAAGCCCCTACACACTAACAGTAGGGGCTTTTAATACCCCACTTACGTCAATGGAAAAATCATCCAGACAGAACGTCAACAAGGAAACATCAACCTTAAATGAAACATTAGACCAGATGGACTTAATGGATATATATAGAACATTCCATCCAAAAACAACAGAATATACATTCTTCTCAAAACCGCATGGAACATCTCAAAGATAAACCATATACTGGGAAACAAAAGAAGTCTCAATAAACTTAAGAAGATTGAAATCATATCAAGCATCTTTTCCGACCACAGTGGTATGAAACAAGAAATCGACTAAAGAAGAAATTTGGAAAAGTCAAAAACATGTGGAGACTAAACAAGATGCTACTGAACAACTATTTGATCAATGAAGAAATCAAAGGAGAAATAAAAAAAAGGAAACAAATGAAAATGAAAACACAACATACTAAAATCTGTGAGATGCAGCAAAACTGGTACTAAGAGGGACGTTCACAGCAATACAGGCCTACCTCAAGGAACAAGAAAAATCTCAAAAAACAATCAAACGTCACAACTAAAGGAACTAGAAAAATGAGAATAAACAAAGCCCAAAGTCAGTATACAAATGGAAATAATAAAAATCACAGTGGAAAAAATAAAATAGACTAAAAAGACAATAGAAAAGATCAATAAAAATAAGAGCTGGTTCTTTAAAGGATGAACAAAATTGACAGATCTATGGACAGACTCAGAAAAACAGAGAGAAGTCTCAAATAAATAAAATCAAACATGAAGGCCGGCCTGGTGGCTTAGCGGTTAAGTGCGTGCGCTCCGCTACTGGCGACCCGGGTTCGGATCCCGGGCGTGCACCAAGGCACCGCTTTTCCGGCCATGCTGAGGCCGCATCCTACATGCAGCAATTAGAAGGATGTGCAACTATAACATACAACTATCTACTGGGGCTTTGGGGAAAAAAAGGAGGAGTATTGGCAATAGATGTTAGCTCAGAGACGGTCTTCCTCATCAAAAAAGACGAGGATTAGCATGGATGTTAGCTCAGGGCTGATCTTCCTCAAAAAAAAAAAATCAAACATGAACAATGAAAAATTACAATAGACACCACCAAAATGTAAAGTTTATAAGAGAATAGTATGAAAAGCTATATGCCAATAAATTGGACAACATAGAAGAAATGGGTAAATTCTTGGATCAGATAACCTTCCAAAACTGAATCAAGAATAAGTAGAGAATCTGAATAGATTAATCACTAACAAAGAAATTGAAATGCTAAACAAATACTTCCCCCCAAACAAAAGTTCAGGACTAGGTGGTTTCTCTGGTGTATTACACCAAACATTTAAAGAAGATTTAGGGAGAGAAGTCATGTGGCGGAGTAGGCAGACTCTGAACTCACCTCCTCCCGTGGACACAGCCAATTTACAACTACTCGTGGAAAAATTACCCCTGAGACAGAACTGAAAACTGGATAAGAGGAACTCCTGCAAGAAAGGGCAACCCTAATTGAGGTAGAAGAGGCAGAAACTCCCTTCTGGAGAGGAAAAATGCCGCCTTCACAAGATGCAGCCCCTCACGGCTGCCCGGGAGCAGCCCGCAGGTACTCAGCCCTCCCTGGAGGAGTGGGGAACTGAGCCGGGGAGTGCCCCCGCTGTGGGCATTTTGTGGACCCAACACAATCGAGACCAGTGGCATAATATCTGACTTTGCCTGCTACTAAAACACTGGGGAGTACCCCCAGAAAAGCTGGTTCACAAAGACATTAAAACCGGCTCTTAAAGGGCCCACGTGCAAACTCACCCGTTTCAGAAAGCAAACAAAAATCACCAGAAAGAAAGGTTCACAGTGCTTTGGTGAAAAGAGACTCACCTAATAGGCCCTGTGAGCATATCGGTGAGAGGTGAGACCTATCCAGGAATTGGGACATTGGTGGCGGCCATAGTTGTGGCCGGATGTGGGGGTGCTGACACAGACGCCATTGGAGTTCTCCCTGGGGCCTGCTAGCCCAGGGTCTGCCCCACCTGCTAGAGCACCGATTTAATCCAGCTCAGCCAGGGCAGGCAGCACACCCTGGAGACTGACCACACTCAACAACAAGCCCTCAGACAACTTGTGGGCCTGCATAGATTGGTGACTGGATTCTCTGCAGCCTGGCAACTGAGCCCACTTCAGTGGGGCAGGATGTGCACAAGGAGCGGGTGGAGAGTGTGGGGCGGTGGTAGAGTGTGTGGGGCTCCAGCCGTGGAGAGACTGGGTCCGATTCGGGAGGTCGGGGTGTGCACACAGGGCAGGACAGTGTTGACTGTGTGTGTGGACCTGTGGGCAGCAGGGCTTGTCAGCTGCAGAAGACTTGTGCTTCTCAAAGACCCACATAGGGGGTTTGCCCCACCTTCAAAAGCCTGAAACAATTGGGTGATCCTGTGCCTGAGGCCAGCCCCACCCAGCTGCAATCCTCAGAGAGCTGACAAGAGACCTAAAGGCTGGAGGCATATAGCAATTGTAAGGCCCTGAGCCTAACAACCTGCCAGGCTGGGGGACTACTCACTTAAAAGAAATACTGCAACACAAATGTAGTATTAGAACTTACAGCCAAATGTGCCTGGGCTCTCCACACCTGATAAAGAGACTGAAGGACCCACAACAACTACAAGCAGCTGAGCATTACAACAGCTGACCAGGAGCATAACTCAGCCTCCTTGGGAGCCTACAGGGAGAGCAAACAGGCCACAACAGAAGGCCACACGTAGCCCACATAGGGGTCACCCCTGGAACATTGAGAACTGAGGGAAGCACACAGCAGGCCTCCTAAACCATCACTTACATAAGGTCACCTGTCCAAGAGCAGGAGACGTAGCTGACCTACCTAATACGTAGTCACAAGCACAGGCAAAGAGGCAAAATGAGCAGGCAAAGGAATAAATTCCAAGTAAGGGAACAGGACAAAATCCCAGAAAAGGAACTAAGTGAAACAGAAATGAGCAACCTACCTGACAGAGAGTTCAAACAAAGAGTGTTAAGGATGCTCACTGATGTGGGGAGAAGAATAGATAAACACAGTGAGAATGTCAACAAAGGAATGGAAGATATAAAAAAGAACCAATCAGAAATGAAGAATACAATACTGGAAATGAAAAATTAACTAGAGGGACTCAAAAGCAGAGTAGAGGATACAGAAGAATGGATCTGTGAGCTGGATGAAAGACTAGAAGAAATTACTCAAGCTGAACAGGTAAAAGAGAAAAGAATTAAAAAGTGTGACGACAGTATAACGGACCTCTAGGACAACATCAAGCGCACTAACATCCCTGTTATAGGTGTCCCAGAAGGAGAAGAGCGAGACAAAGTGGCAGAGAATCTATTTCAAGAAATAATAGATGAAAACTTCACTAACCTAAGGAAAGAAACAGACATCCAGGCACAGGAAGCACAGAGAGCCCCAAACAAGATAAACCCAAAGAGGCCCACACCAAGACACATCATAACCAAAATGTCCATAATTAAAGATAAAGAGAGAATCCTAAAAGCCGCAAGAGAAAGTCAAGTTACATACAAAGGAAACCCCATAAGGCTATCAGCTGACTTCACAGTAGAAACCTTACAGGCTAGAACAGAGTGGCATGATATATATAAAGTGCCTAAAGGAAAAAACTTACAGCGAAGAATACCCTACCCAGCAAGGTTATCATTCAAAATGGAAGGAGAGATAAAAAATTTCCCAGGCAAGCAAAAATTAAAGGAGTTTGTCACCAAGAAACCAGTGCTACAAGAAATGTTAAAGGGACTGATTTAAGGGGAAAAGAGAAGACCACAAATAGGAAAAATTATCTATTTCCATGATAAGAGGGTAATGGATACAGATGCACAAAAAAGAGGTTAGATATGATACCAAAACCATAAAGGAGGGAGGAGGGGAGTTAAAGAGTAGAGCATTCAGACAGAGGTCAAACTAAAGAGACCATCAATTCTGTATAGAAGAAGGGAAGAACAGACAAGGACTACTAAAACACTGAGAAAAAAAGTTAAAAAATGGCAGTACGTACATAGTTATCAATAGCTACTTTAAACGTCAATGGACTAAATGCTCCAATTAAAAGGCATAGGGTGGCTGATTGGATAAAAAAACAAGACCCATATATATGCTGCATACAAGAGACACACTTCAGAAACAAAGACACTCACAAACTGAAAGTGAAGGGATGGAAAAAGATACTCCATTCAAATGGCAATGAAAAGAAAGCTGGGGTAGCAGTACTCATATCAGACAAAATAGACTTTAAAACAAAAACTGTAAAAAGTGACAAAGAAGGGCACTACATAATGATCAAGGGAACAATCCAACAAGAGTATATAACACTTGTCAATATCTACACACCCAATGTAGGTGCACCTAAATATATAAAGCAATTATTAACAGACATAAAAAGAAAAATAGACAGTAGCACAATAATATTAGGGGACTTTAACACTCCACTTACACCAACGAATAGATCATCCAAACAGAAGATCAATAAGGAAACATTGGCCTTAAATGATACACTAGAACAGATGGATCTAGTAGATATATACAGAGAATTCCATCCCAAAACCAAAGAATACACGTTCTGTTCAAATGCACGTGGAACCTTCTCCAGGATTGATCACATAATAGGCCACAAAACAAGTCTCCATAAATTTAAGAAGATTGAAAGAATACCAAGCATCTTTTCTGACCACAACGGTATGCAACGAGAAATCAACAATAGGAAGAAAATCAGAAAAGCAACAAATATGTGGAGATTAAACAAAATGCTACTGAACAACGACTGGGTCAACGAAGAAATCAAAGAAGAAATAAAAAAATACCTAGAGACAAATGAAAATGAAAATACGACATGCCAGAATTTATGGGATACAGCAAAAGCGGTTCTAAGAGGGAAGTATATAGCAATACAGGCCTATCTCAACAAACAAGAAAAATCTCAAATAAACAATCTAACAGTGCACCTAACGGAAGTGGAAACAGAAGAACAAACCAAACCCAAAATCAGTAGAAGAAGGGAAATAATAAAAATGAGAACAGAAATAAATGAAATAGAGACTAACAAAAAAAAAAAAAAAGGAAAAATTAATAAAACCAAGAGGTGGTTCTTTGAAAAGATAGACGAAATTGACAAACCTTTAGCTAGACTCACCAAGAAAAACAGAGAGAAGGCTCAAATTAGTAAAATCAGGAATGAAAGAGGAGAAATTACAATCCACACCTCAGAAATACAAAAGATTATAAGAGAATACTATGAAAAGCTATATGCCAACAAATTCGAGAATCTGGAAGAAATGGATAAATTCTTAGAATCATACAACCATCCAAAACTGGATCAAGAAGAAGTAGAGAATTTGAATAGACCAATCACCAGTAAGGAGATTGAAACAGTAATCAAAAACCTCCCCAAAAATAAAAGTCCAGGACCAGACGGCTTCCCCAGTGAATTCTACCAAACATTGAAAGAAGACTTAATACCTATCCTTCTCAAACTCTTCCAAAAAATTGAGGAGGGGGGAAGCTCCCTATCTCATTCTATGAAGCCAACATTACCCTGATGCCAAAACCAGACAAGGACAACACAAAAAAAGAAAATTACAGGCCAATATCACTGATGAATATCGATGCAAAAATCCTCAACAAAATACTAGCAAATCGCATACAACAATACGTCAAAAGATTATACACCATGATCAAGTGGGATTTATTCCAGGTATGCAGGGATTGTTTAACATTCGCAAATCAATAAATGTCATACACCACAATAATAAAATTAAGAATAAAAATCACATGATCTTCTCCATAGATGCAGAGAAAGCATTTGACAAGCTACAGCATCCATTTATGATAAAAACTCTGAATAAAATGGGTATAGAACGAAAGTACCTCAACATAATAAAGACCATATATGAGAAACCCACAGCTAATATCATCCTCAATGGTGAAAAACTGAAAGCTATCCCTCTAAGAACAGGAACCAGACAAGGATGCCCACTGTCACCACTCCTATTTAACATAGTACTGGAAGTCCTAGCCAGAGCAATCAGGCAAGAGAAAGAAATAAAAGGGATCCAAATTGGAAAGGAAGAAGTGAAACTGTCACTATGTGCAGATGACATGATTTTATATATAAAAAAACCCTAATGAGTACACCAGAAAACTTTTAGAAGTAATAAATGAATATGGTAAAGTTGCAGGATACAAAATAGACATATGAAAATCAGTTGCATATCTATACACTAACAACGAAGTAGCAGAAAGAGAAATTAAGAATACCATCCCATTTACAATTGAAACAAATAGAATAAAATATCTAGGAATAAACTTAACCAAAGAGGTGAAAGAGCTGTACACGGAAAACTATAAAACATTGCTGAAAGAAATTGAAGAGGATACAAAGAAATGGAAAGATATTCTGTGCTCTTGGATTGGAAGAATTAACATAGTTAAGTTGTTCCATACTTCCTAAAGCCATCGATAGATTCAATACAATCCCTATCAAAGTTCCAACAACATTTTTCACAGAAATAGAACAAAGAATCCTAAAATTTATTTGGAAAAACAAAAGACCCCGAATAAGTAAAGGAATCCTGAGAAAAAAGAACAAAGCTGGAGGTATCACACTCCCTGATTTCAAAATATACTACAAAGCTATAGTAACCAAAACAGCATGGTACTGGCACAAAAACAGACACACAGATCAATGGAATAGAATCGAAAGCCCAGAAATAAACCCACACATCTATGGACAGCTAATCTTTGACAAAGGAGCCAAGATCATACAATGGAGTAAAGAAAGTCTCTTCAAAAAACGGTGTTGGGGGGCCGGCCCGGTGGCGCAAGCGGTTAAGTGTGCGCGCTCCGCTGCGGCAGCCCGGGGTTCGCTGGTTCGGATCCCGGGCGCGCACCGGCGCACTGCTGGCAAGCCATGCTGTGACGGCGTCCCATATAAAGTGGAGGAAGATGGGCACGGATGTTAGCCCAGGGCCGTCTTCCTCAGCAAAAAAAGAGGAGGATTGGTGGATGTTAGCACAGGGCTGATCTCCTCACAAAAAAAAAAAAAAAACGGTGTTGGGAAAACTGCATAGCCATATGCAAAAACATGAAAGTAGACCCTTTCCTTACACCATACACAAAAATTAACTCCAAATGGATTAAAGACTTGAATGTAAGACCTGAAACTATGAAACTTCTAGAAGAAAACATAGGCAGTACGCTCTTCGATATTGGTCTTGGCAACATCTTTTCAAACACCACGTCTGACAGGGCAAGAGAAACAATAGAAAAAAATAAACAAATGGGACTACATCAAACTAAATAGCTTTTGCACAGCAAAGGCAACCATCAACAAAACGAAAAGACAACCTAAAAATTGGGAGAAGATATTTGCAAACCATACATCTGATAAGGGCTTAATCTCCAAAATATACAAAGAACTGATGCATCTCAACAACAAAAAAACTAACAACCCAATTGAAAAATGGGCAAAAGACCTGAACAGACATTTCTCCAAAGAAGATATACAGATGGCCAACAGGCACATGAAAAAATGTTCAATGTCATTAACTATCAGGGAAATACAAATCAAAACTGCAATGAGACATCACCTCACGCCAGTCAGAATGGCTATAATTAACAAGACAGGAAACAACATGTGTTGGAGAGGATGTGGAGAGAAGGGAACTCTCATACATGGCTGGTGGGAGTGCAAACTGCTGCGGCCACTATGGAAAACAGTATGGAGATTCCTCAAAAAATCAAGGATAGAACTACCATATGATCCAGCTATTGCATTGTTGGGTATTTATCCAGAGAACTTGAAAACATCAATGCATAAAGATACATGCACCCCTGTGTTCATTGCAGCATTATTCACAATAGCGAAGACTTGGAAGCAACCTAAGTGCCCAACAAGGGATGAATGGATAAAGAAGATGTGGTATATATACACAATGGAATACTACTCAGCCATAAGAAACGATGAAATCCAGCCATTTGTGACAACATGGATGGACATTGAGGGTATTATGCAAAGTGAAATAAGTCAGAGGGAGAAGGTCAAATACTGTATGATTTCCTTCATCAAGTAGTAGATAACAACAACAATAAACAAACACATAGACACAGAGATTGGATTGGTGATTACCAGAGGGTAATGGGGGAGGGAGGAGGGCGAAAGGGATAATTCAGCACATGTGTGTGGTGATGGGTTGTAATTAGTATATGGGTGGTGAATATGACGTAATCTATGCAGAAATAGAAGTATAATGATGTACACCTGAAATTTATACAATGTTATAAACCAATGTTACTGCAATAAACAAAAAATTAAAAAAAAAATGCCCACTCCTATGATGAGAAACAAAATAATGAAGATTTAATACTTATCCTTCTCAAACTCTTCCAAAAAATTGCAGAGGAGGGATGCTTTCTAACTCATTTTATGAGGCCAAAAGTACTGTGATACCAAAACCAGGCAAGGATAACACAAGAAAAGAAAATTATAGGTAATATCACTAATGAACATTGACACAAAAATCTGCAAGAAAATATTAGCAAATAAATACAATAGTACATTAAAAGAATTATACACCATAATCAAGTGGGATTTATTCCAGGGATGCAAGGATCGTTCAACATCTGCAAATCAAATTTGTACACCACATTAATAAAATGAAGAATAATAATTACATGATCATGTCAATACATGGAGAGAAAGAATTTGACCAGATGTAACATCCATTTATGATAAAAACTCTCAAGAAATGGGTAGATAAAGAAAATACCTCAGCATAATAAAAGCCATATATGACTAACCCACAGCTAACATCATACTCAATGGTGAAAATCTGAAAGCTACCCCTCTAAGAATAGGAAGAAGACAAGTATGTCCACCCTCACCACTCTTATTCAACATAGTATTGGAAGTCCTAGCAAGAACAATTAGGCAAGAAAAAGAAATAAAATGTATCCAGGTTGGAAAGAAGAAGTAAAACAGTCACTATAGGTGGATGATACAATTTTGTATATAGAAAACCCTAATGAATCCACCAAGAAACCATTAGAAATAATAAATGAATACAGTAAAGTTGCAGGGTACAAAGTCAACATAAAACCATATTTTCTTTTTCTATGGACTAACAATGAGCTCACAGAAAGGGAAATCAAGAAAACAATTACATCTTCAATCACAGCAAAAAGAATACAATACCTAGAAATAAATTTAACCAAGGAGGTGAAAGACCTGTACATTGAAAACTATAACATTGTTGAAAGAAATCAAAGAAGACACAAAAAATGGAAGGATATTCCGTGCTCCTG
Organism: Ceratotherium simum simum; assembly: GCF_057802395.1. Taxonomy (NCBI): domain Eukaryota; kingdom Metazoa; phylum Chordata; class Mammalia; order Perissodactyla; family Rhinocerotidae; genus Ceratotherium; species Ceratotherium simum. The sequence continues at coordinate 71,514,630 of NC_141940.1, forward strand.
GATTAGAAGAATTAACATAGTTAAAATGTCCATATTACCTAAAGCAATCTACAGATTCAATGCAATCCCTATGAAAATCCCAATGACATTTTTCTCAAAAATAGAACAAAGAATCCTAAAATTTATATGGAACAACAAAAGATCTCAAATAGCCAAAGCAATCCTGAGAATAAAGAACAAAGCTAGAGATATCACACTCTCTGATTTCAAAATATACTACAAAGCTGTAGTAATCAAAACAGCATGGTATTGGCAGAAAAACACACACAAAGGTCAATGAAACAGAATTGAGGGCTCACAAATAAACCCACACATAGATGGACAGCTAATTTTTGACAAAGGAGCCTCTTGGCTCCATACAATGGACAAAGGAAAGTCTTTTCAATAAGTGGTGTTGGGAAAACTGGACAGCCACATGCAAAAGAGTGAAAGTAGACCACTATCTTACACTATACACAAAAATTAACCCAAAATGAATTAAAGAATTGAATGTAAGACCTGAAACCATAAAACTCCTAGAAGAAAACATAGACAGTATGCTCTTTTACATTGGTCTTGTGAATATTTTTTTGACTCTATCTCCTAAGGCAAGAGAAACAAAAGCAAAAATAAATAGGACTGCATCAAACGGAAAGGCTTCTGCACAGCAAAGGAAGCCATAAACAAAATGAAAAGGCTACCTACTGATTGAGAGAGGTATTTGCAAATCACACACCTGTAATGGTTTAATATCCAAAATATACAAATAACTCACACAACTCAACAATAAAAAACAAACAACCTGATTAAAAAATAGGCAGAGAATCTGAACAGATGTTTTTCCAAAGAAGCCATACAGATGGCCAAGTGGCACATGAAAAGATGTTCAACATCACCAGTTATTAGGGAAATGCTAATCAAAACCACAATGAGAGATCACCTCATGCTCATCAGAATGGCTATTATCAAAAAGACAAGAAATAAGAAGTATTGGAGAGGCTGGGTAATAAATGTTACCCTCATACACTGCTGTTGGGAATGTAAATTGGTGCAGCCACTATGGAAAACAGTATGTAGATTCCTCAAAAACTTAAAAGTAAAACTACCATATGCTCCAACTCTTCCACTTCTATTTATCCAAAGAATACAAAAACACTAATTCAAAAAGATATATGCACATCTATGTTCATTGCAGCATTATTTACAATAGCCAAAACATGAAAACAACCTAAGTGTCCATCGATGGCAGGATGGGTAAAGAAGATGTGGTATATATATATATATATAATGGAATACTACTCAGCCATAAAAAATGATGAAATCTTGCCACTTGTGATAACATGGATGGACCTTGAGAGTATCATGCTAAGCGATATAAGTCAGACAGAGAAAGACAAATACTGTATAATTTCACTCATATGTGGAAGATAAACAAGCAAATACATATATACAGAGAACAGAATTGTGGTTACCAGAGGGTAAGTGGAGCAGGGAAGAAGACTAAAGGGGATGGATATTGAACTTAGACTCTTGGTGGCGAACATGATGTAGTGTATACAGAAAACAAAATATAATATTATACACCTGAAATCTATATACTGTTATAAACCAATGTTTCCTCAAAAAAAAAAGGCAACAAGAAAAAAATACTCTGTCTTTAAACTTTATGCTATTATTAAGTGATTAACACATCATCCTATTACAGTATTTGTGTTTTTTGCATTTGTCTATATATTTACCTTTGCCAGTGTTATATATTTTCATATGTTTTCTTATTACTAATTAACATCTTTTCATTTCTACTTGAAGAACTCCTTTCATCATTTCTTGTAAGGCAGATCTAGTGGTGATGAACTCCCTCAGCTTTTGTTTGTCTGGGAAACTCTTTGTTTCTCCGTTTCTGAAGAATAACTTGCTGGAATGAATATTCCTGGCTGGAAATTGTTTTTCTCTCAGCACTTTGAATATCATCCTACTGTCTCCTGGCCTGTAATTTTTCTGCTGAGAAATTAAATGATAGCCTAAGGGGGGTTCCTTTGTAGGTTACAATCTTTTTTCTCTTGCTGCTCTTTGGATTCTCTTTTTGTCTTTAATTTTTTTGTGTGTGAGGAAGAACAGCCCTGAACTAACATCTGCCAATCCTCTTCTTTTTGCTGAGGAAGACTAACCCTGAGATAATATCCGTGCCCATCTTCCTCCACTTTATATGGGACGCTGCCACAGCATGATCTGACAAGCAGTGTGTCGGTGCATGCCCGGGATCTGAACTGGCGAACCCTGGGCCGCCGTAGAGGAGCGTGTGCACTTAACCTCTTGTGCCACCAGGCTGGCCCCTTCTCTTTGATTTTTGACAATTTTAGTATGATGTATCTTGGAGAAAAATCATTTTTGAGTGACAAAATGATGTGATATATTAACTTCATGCACTCGAATGCCCAAATCTCTCGCCCGGTTTGGGAAGTTTTCAGTCATTTTTTCTTTATATAAACTTTCTGCCCCCTTATCCCTCTTTTCTCTTTCTGGAGCTGTAATGATTTAGATAAGAGTTTTTTTTTTTTTCTCATGATATTCCATAGATCACATAGGCTTTCTTCCCTTTTTTTCATTCTTTTTCTTTGTTCTTCTCTGTCCAGGTTATTTCAAAGCTCCTATCATCTATCTCAGTAATTCTTTTCTTTTGGTCTATTCTGTTGTTGCTACTCTCTATTGCATTTTTAAATTTCATTTATTTAATTCTTCATCTCTAGAATTTCTTCTTTTTTTATGATTTCTCTTTGACAATTTTCTCATTTTGTTTGTGTATTGTTTTACTTATTTCCTTGAGTGTCTTTCTGTGCTTTCTTGTAGCTTTTTGAGTTTCCTTAAAACAGCTATTTTGAATTCCTTATTGAGCAAATTTCATGTCTCCATTACTTTGGGTTTGGTTACTGGAGGATGATTGTGATTTTTTTGATGGCGTCATGTTTCCTTGGTTTTTTTATTTTCCTCTGAGTATTGCATTGATATTTTTGTATTTGAAGTAGCAGTCACTCCTCCAAACTTTACTAACTGTCTTCAGGTGAGAGACACCTCTGTCACTCTTGCCGTACATTCTGGAGCTTTCTCTGACCTTGTGTGGATATACCTGCTCTATGCTTCTTGCTCCCTCTTGTGGAAGAATTCTTAAGCTTGTATGTCTTCTCTTGGTCCTATAACACACCAGACCAGCTGCTGATTACCACTCTTTTGTTTTCCCAATGATAGTGCTAGAGCCCGAGTCTGCAGTTTCTTCCTTGCCTGCAGACCCTAGCCTGTGTTCTGCGCACACTCTCTGTCTGCCTGAGCTCACTCTCATCACCTCGTTTTGGGGCATTCACAGGGAGCTGCTACTGAGTGGGGAGAGGTGTGGGTTTGGCACTTGGGGCATTAGGGGAGCCTGCAGTCTAGTTGGGGGGAATCCTTGTGCAGAAGGTTTTTCCAGAAGCTTATAGGTGGGCTTCCTACTGGACTACAGAGTACAGTCAGCAAAAAGTGCATCCCTTTAATGCCCCCTGATATTTTTATCTGCCTTTTCCCCAGTCTTTTCCCTCTCTTCAGTCATGGAGCTCCCAATTTAATTTTCCAGATGATGTGGGAGTGAAATGAGTTTTTTTTTTCCTTTCTGTAGCATTATCCTGCACAACTGGGGAAACTGGGCACTCACTCACCTCTCTCCCTTTGCCCCCACAGGAGAGATAGCTGGCCAGCTAGTTTAGCCCTCAGATGTTCTGCCATGGGGGAGAGATGATTCTGGCAAAGTTACACTGTTCCTCTTACCCCCTCCAGTGCATTTAAACTAGTATTTTTTTGCTCCAATGAAGTGCTGGAACTTCTCTTCTGGAAAACCTTGACTTCCCCAAGGATTTCTCATCCTACAATGTCTGCCCAAATCAATGATCACCAGGTGTTCCTGGACTGAAGCCAAGAGGGCCTCATAGGCTCTCACTAGTTCCACATCTTGTAGCAAGGGCTATCTGCCTATTACCTGATGCACAGGTGAGTGAGAGTCCTCTGTTTCCTTGGCATGTGATGCTGGATCCCATATCTCCCATAGAGACACATTTGTTTATGGATGGATGTCTTTTTTTTGTTGTTGGAAGAGAGGGGGCAAGTACATGGTATGTCTTGTGTAGCTATGATGCAGATGCCACCTACGATATATATTTTCAAATGATATTGTTGTACCATCAAATAATATTTAAACCACTTATATAATTTTACCCTCTCATCCCTTGCCACTCTTATGATATATTTGACTTTTACATATACTATAAACAAATAAAACATTGTTACTATTTTTCATTCAATGAGTCAGTTATCTCTCAGAGTAATTTTTAGAAGAACAAAAGATTTATTTTATGGTTAATTATCTTACTTTCAATGTTCTTTATTACTTTTTGTATGTTCAATTTTCTAACTTACAACATATTCTTACTGTTTGAAGAAATTAATTTAACCTTTTTTTATAGAGTACACCTTTTGTTAATAACTTCTTCCATTTTTATTTCTCTGAGAAAATGTTTATCCTTCACTTTTGAAGGATACTTTCACTAGGTATAGAATTGTTGGTTGACAGCTTTTTCTTTCAGTATTTTAAAGTGCCACTGCATTGTCTTACTTGCATGATTTTGATGAGAAGTCCACTGTAATCCTGTGCTTTTTCTAAGTCTAGTTAATGTGTCTTTTTTCTCTAGTTGCTCTTAAGATATTCTCTTTGTTTTTAGTTTTCTGCAGTTGATTATGATATGCCTAGGTGTGTATGTATGTATGTGTGTGTATGTGTGTGTGCGTGTGTGTTTATCCTAGCTGTTGCTCTCTGAGTTTCTTGGATATGGGACTGATGTCTCTCACTAATTCTGGAAAATCTCAGATATTATTTCTACAAACATTTCTTCTATTTTTTCCTGTTGGGATTACAATTATCTGTATGTTAGACATTTGCTATTGTCTCATAACTCTTTGATGACCTGTTCATTTTTTTAAAAAAATTTACTCTTTTTTCTCTTGGCATTTCATTTGGGGTTATATCTATTTACCTGTTTTTAAGTTCATTGATTTTTCCCTTGTTTGTATCAAGTGAACTGATGATGAATTCATCCAAGGCATTCTTTCTCTCTGTTTTCGTGTTTCTTATTTCCTGCATTTCGTTTTGGTATTTTTATCATAGTTTTCATTTCTCTCTTGTAATTGCATATCATCTTACATGTTGGCAACCTTTATTAAAGAGCCTTTAAAATATTAATAATAGTAATTTAAAATTCCCTTTCTGATAGTTCCAACGCAGGTGTCATACTTGACTTTGATTCTGATGATTGCTTTGTCTCTTCAGATTATATTTTTTATTGTTTCATTATGCCTTATACTTCTGTTGTTACTGAAGTGAGGACACGTTGTATAGTACATTAGATTCTGAATTATATATTTTTCACGCTGGACGTGAGAGTGCTTTTCTTTCTGCTAGGCATTTAGTATGGGGGTTTGTGTTAACCTTGTCAGGAGTTGGCCTAGATTTGAAGTTTCTGGTTTCTATGGTTAACCACAATTCAGTAGACACTGAAAATTCCTGTAGTTATATCTTTTGTTTAGGATGTCAGCTAATTTATCAGAGTATTTTTTCTCAATATCTATTTTCCATTTGGTGTTGGGTCCCCGCATGGCTTTGGGATGTCCATGAGTGCTGCTCCCCAGACAGGATGTGTCCATTGCAACTCTTCAAACTGTAGTCCACTTTTATTTATATTTGATACATCAATATGTTGGTAGGGGATGAGAGAGTGGGGTATTTTCTGCTGATCTCAATAATCCTTAGTCTAGACAGGCACTGTGAAACACAGACTTGTTTGTTTGGCCTGCTCCTTCTCCAGATTTAGTACTGGGCTTCACACATACCACTGCCTTGCTTTAAGAAGTACAGCTCTTTTTCTCCCTTGTTGTTCCCTCCAGATACATTGGATTTCCACTAGTTCCCTCAAGCTATAGTTCTTCTTGCCTTCCCCCTACAGATTAAGGTTGTTTGTCCTTAGGAGTGATAAAGGCATTGCCTAAGTGGATATTGGACATGCATGATATTCCTCTCCTCCAGCTAACAAGAAAGGGGAAAGCTTTCTCCAGATTTCATCCCTTGTTACTGTGAATATCTGCTGGGTTCCTAGAGGAAATGCCTGGATAAGTTTCTGTATAGTTTCATGCTGAAGCTTCACAATCTGAGGCTAGCCCATGCTTAACTTTTAGCAATTGGTTAAAAAAATTTTGTTTGAAACATCTTACCAGGTTATATTACATCAGGAAACATAGGGTTTATGATGCATATCTGAAATTAATCACAGTCTGCTTTCAAATAATCTTATACCGATGCATGTGTAGTTTAAGAACCTTGCAACACTAAATTCCCTATTCCTTTTTCTCAATGTTTGTGCTGTTTTTGTCATATATTTTATTTTTACATAATGTAAAATCCCACTATCCTTTCTACTATTTGCTCTTTTAGAGTGATAAAAATAAGGCAAAATGGTCTTTTAGATTTACCTTCATTTTACCCATTTCCAGATACCTTTATTGCTTTGTGCAGGTTTGATTTTCTGTGTGTTATTGATTCTTTCTTCCTGAAGACATTTCTATTTATATTTCTTGTAGTGTAGTTCCATTGGTAATGAGTCTTTCAGTTTTCTTTGTCTGAGAAAATCCTTAGTTCTCCTTCATTATTACATATATTTTTTCTGAGTATAGAATTCTGGGTTGACAATTATTTCTTTTACCACTTCAAAATGTCTTTTGAGAATATTTTGGTTGCCCATTTTCTGTGAACTCTGCTGTAAGTTCTTTTTGTTCCTTTGTATGTAATATGTCTTTTTTTAACTTCCTTTAATATTCTATCATATTTTTATGATATGATAAATGTGATGTGTGTAGGGTGTTTTATTTTATATTTGTCCTTAATGGGGTTTTCTAAACTTGTTGCTTCTTGATTTTAAGTCTTTTTTATTTAGGAAATATGCAGCCATTATCTCATCAAGTATTTCTTCTATTCCATTCTCTTTCTCTTCTATTTTATAGATTCAAACTAAAAGTATAGTAGATCATTTGATATTGTTTCTCAGCTCTTTGACTCTCTGTTCTTTTTTGTTCACTATTTATAAATTTCTTTCCGTGTATCAGTTTGGCTAATTTCTCTTGAAATTAACTTATTTTTTTCTCAGTATGTCAAGTGTACTAAGGAGCCTGATGAAGACATTCTACATCTCTATTTGCATGCATTTAAAAAACTTTAAAAAATAGACTTAATTTTTTAGAGCAGTTTTAAGTTCACAGAAAAATTCAACAGAAAGTACAGGGTGCTACCATATACCCCCTGCACTCACACACACACAGCCTCCTCCACTGTCAACATCCCACACCAGAATGGGACATTTGCTACAATTGATGAAACTACTCCTGTGCTCCACCTATTCATCCTTCCCTCCTCCAAACTCCTGGCAACCACTGATTTTTTATTGTCTCCATAATATTGTTTTTTCCAGAATGTCCTATAGTTGGAATTATACAGTATGTAGCCATATCAAATTTACTTCTTTCACTTAATATTATTCATTTAAAATTCCTCCATGTATTGTCATGGCTTGATAGATCATTTCTTTTTATTGTTGAATAATATTCCATTGTATGGATGTGCCACTGTTAATTTATCCATTCACCTACTAAAGGACGTCTTGGTTGCTTCCAAGTTTTGGCAAATATGAATAAAGCTACTGTAAACACCTAGGTATAAGATTTTGTATGGACATGAGTTTTCCACTCATTTGGGTAAATACTGGAAGTGCAATTGCTGGATTGTATGCTAAGAATGAACCCCTTTACCATTATATAATGCCCCTATTTATCACTCATAACTTTTCTTGATCTGAAGTCTGTTCTGTCTGAATTAATATAGCTATTCCAGCTTTCTTTTGATTAGTTTTAGCATGGTATATCTTTCTCCATCCCTTTAATTTTAATGTATACATGTCTTTATGTTTAAAGTGGATTTTTTGTAGAAGATATACAACTGGTTCTTGTTTTTGATCCATTCCTACATTTTTAGGGGTTACTGTACGAGTTTGCAATATATATTTAAACCTAATCCATATCTTTCAGATAATGTATCATTTTATGTATACTTGAAGTACCTTATAATACCCAAGAATTCATAGTTACTTCTTCCCTTCCCTTATATCATAGTTCTCATTCATTTCACATATACATAAGCTACAATCATCGAACACATTCTTGCTATTATTATTTTGAACAAACTGTTATCTGTTACATCAATTAAGAATAAGAAAAATAAAACTTTTTATCTTACTTTCACTTGTTCCTTCTCTGGTGCTCTTCCTTTTTTTAACATAGATCTAAGTTTCTGACCTATATAATTTTCCTTTTTTCTGAAGAACTTCTTCTAACATTTCTTGTAAGGCAGATCTACTGACAATAAACTCCCTCAATTTCTGTTTCAGAAAGTCTTTATTTCTCCTTCACTGTTGAAGAGCAATTTTGTGAGATACAGATTTTTAGGCTGGTAGTTATTTTTCTGTCAACACTTTGCATATTTCATTCTGTTTTCTTTTTGCTTACATGACTTCTGAGATGTTGAATGTAATTCTTATGTTTGCTCCTCTATAGTTAAGGTGTATTTTTCCTCTGGCTTCTTTTGAGATTTTTTCTTTATCAGTGATTTCCTGCAATTTGAATATGATATGTCTAGAAGCAGTTTATTTTGGCATTTATCCTGCTTGGTTTTCTCTGAGTTTCTCGAATCTGTGATTTAATGTCTGTCATGGGAAGTGTGCAGCAATGTGGACAGCGCCAGTTCTCTGAGTGGAGGATTAAAAAAGTGAATCCTAGAGAACTAGAAAGTACTGGGGAGATTATAAATGGGGAAAAGGTCAATGAAGCAATACCTAAATGTATTTATGGACCTCTGGTCTCACTTCCAAACTGTGCATATGTGGATCTGATCCTAAACAACATACCATGGACTTTTAAAAAATTGAAATGTAATAATTTATTTAATCAAGCTTTTATTATAAAACATTTTGTTATTTCTAATTTTTTACTTCTCTAATCACTACTGATATGGACCATGGTCTTATTTTTAAAAGAGAACCTTAAAACTTTATTCAAGTGTTAAGGCAAAACATAAATTGTAAAATGTAAATCATATTCCCTGCCCTCCCATGAAATTGTAGAGAATTATGATTGAGCCCTATCCCTTCAGCTATTACCGAGAGCAAATGTAAGAAACAGCTCTAAGTAGCATGTATCTAAGTGTTATAGAAGAGTTATTCAGGATAACATTTATTGTTTTGCTGAACATTTTTTTATATAAAGAAACTGGAGATAAGTTTTCTGAGATAATATCAGAAAAAAGTTAATAGTTTCTGGTTAATGATTTTTTTCCCACTGAAATTCAGAGTTATATAATTTATTATACTTCCCTTTCAGCGTATGATAGTGAGAAATTTCAGACTGTGCCAAAATTTTAAGGCTTTTTTCTCCCTCTTTACTACTTTATTTCATTTTTATTCTTTTTTTAAGTGAGATATTCAAAATTACAAAGGTAATAAAATTATCCATTAACATTTTAAAATGTTCAATTTAGTGGCATTTAGTATATTCACAATGTTGTGCAATCATCACTTCTTCTAGTTCTAAAATATATTCATCACCCAAAAGGGAAACCCCCTACATGTTAAGCCATCACTCCCCATTATGCCATCCCTCCAAGCCCTGGCAACCACTAGTTGGCTTTCTGTCTCTATGAATTTACCTATTCTGGATGTTTCATATAAATGGAATCATACACTTTATGACCTTTTGTTTCTGTCTTCTTTCACTTTGCGTAATGTTTTCTGGGTTCATCCACTTTATAGCATGTATTAGTACTTTATTCCTTTTTATAGGTGAATATTCCATTGTATGAATATATCACATTTTGTTTATCCGTTTGTCAGTTGATGGACATCTGTGTTCTTTCCACCTTTTGGGTATTGTAAATAGTGCTGCTGTGAACATTCATGTGCAGGTATTTGTTTGAATATATGTTTTTAATTCATTTGATTATATACCTGGAAGTGGAAATGATGGATAATATGGTAATTCTATGTTTAGTTTTTTGAGAAACAGCCAAACTGCTTTCCAAAGCAATGACTACACAATTTTACACTTCCACCAGCAATTTATGAGGGTTCTATTTTCTCTACATCCTCATTATTTTCTTTTTCTTTCTTTCTTTTAAAAAAATTATATACTTTCTAGTGGGTGTGAACTAGTATCTCATTGTTGTTTTTATTTGCATTTCCTAATGATTAATGATGTGGAGCATCTTTTTATGTGGCTATTGGTGATTTATGTATCTTGTTTTGTTTTGCTAATGTTTTATATATATATATATAAAATAAAATAAAATTAGCCATTATGACAAATTTAAATGTACAATTCAGTGGCATTAATTTTATTCACAATGTTGTGCAACCACAACCACTATCAATTTTCAAAATTTTTCATCACCCCAAATAGAAACTCTGTACTCATTAAGCAATAACTCCTCATTCTCCTATCCCCCTCTGGCCCTGGTAAATTCTAGTCTACATTCTATCTTTATGAATTTGCTTATTCTAAGTATTTTATATTAGCAGAATCATACACTATTTTTCTTTTTGTCTCTGATTTAGTTCACTTACCATAATATTTTAAAGGATCATGAATGTTCTAATGCATATCAGAACTTTATTCCATTTCGTGGTTGAATAATATTCCATTGTATGGTACATGCCACATTTTGTTTATACATTCATCAGTTGATGAGCACTTGCGTTAGTTCCACCTTTTGGCTATTGTGAATAATATTACTATCAATATTGGCATACAAGTATCTGTTTGAGTCCTTGTTTTCAATTCTTTGTGGTATATACTTAGAAGTGGAATTGCTGGTTCATATTATAGTGAAGCCAGGTACCTGAGGGCTACTGTAAATATTCAATAAGAACATCATTACCCTTAGGCCTTGTTCCCAACAGACACAGATGAAAAGAAATTAATCTTGTTAATTTGCTGTTTTCTTGTTTAACCTGAGGGGTGACTCAAGGATCACAAGGACTTACGAGCTTGTTTTGCAGAAGAAAAAGAATGCCTTTAAGGAAGTTACAATCACGAGATAACCATCCCCCAGCAGCTGTTCACACACAAAAGTCTGATTACTCAAGGGCTTATCTGGAATGAAAGAAACGTGGACTTCTCCTTTATTTCTCCAAAACTCCTCCTCCCAAGCCCCTTAGGTCTATAAACACCCCCTACTTTCTTCTTTCCTTAAGGCAGATTTGAGAGAACCTATCTTCCTGCCTTCTTGTTTTGGCCGATTCAAATAATCTTTTATCTCCAAGCACTGGTGTCTCAGTGATTGGCTTATTGTGCATGGGGTACATGAACTTGAGATCAAGAGGTTCAGTATCAATAGTTCTATGCTTAATTTTTTGAGGAACTGTGAAACTGTTTTCCACAATGACTGCACCATTGCAGTACAAGGGTTCAAATTTCTCCACATCCCAGCCAACACTTCTTTTCCATTTTTAAATTTTAGCTATCATAGTAAATGTGAAATGATATCTTATTGTGGTTTTTGATTTGAAATTTTGTTGCAACTAATAACATTGAGCATCTTTTTGTGTTATGATTGGCCATTTGTACATGTTCTCTGTAAAACTGTCTATTCAAGTCATTCGCCTGTTTTGTTATTGCGCTGTTTGTCTTTGTTGTGAAGTTTTAGTGCTTCTCTATATTTTCTAGATATTAAATACTTTTCAGATATATAATTTGCAAATATTTTCCCATTCTCAGTGTTGTCTTTTTAGTCTCTTTATTGTCCTTTGTTGCACAGAACTTTCTAATTATAACGAAATCCAGTTTTTCTATTTTTTTCTTTTGTCGCTTGTGCTTTTGGTGTCATATTTAAGAAACAATTGCCAAACTGAAGGTCATGGAGAATTTCCCCTATGTTTTCATCTAAGATTTTCATAGTTTTAGCTCTTAAATTTATGACTTTGATCCACAATGAGTAAATTTTTTATATGGTGTAAGGTAAGAGTACAACCTCATTCTTTTGCATGTGGATATCCAGGTTTCCCAGCATAATTTTTTAAAGAGACTGTTAGTTCCCTATTGAGTGGTCTTGACACACTTGAAAATCAATTGATCGTAGATAGAGGGTTTATTTATTGGCTCTCAATTCTATTGTGTTGTTTGATATGTCTCTCCTTATGCCAGCACCACGATGTTTTAATTACTGTAATTTATAGTAAGTTTTAAAATCAGAAAGTGTATGTCTTTCAACTTTACTCTTTTGTTTCAAGATTTTTCAGGTTATTCTAAACCCCTTATTACTTCATATGAAATTTAGGATGGCTATTTCCATTTCTGCAACAAAAAAATGGTATTGAGATTTTCATAGAGAGTGCATAGAAATTGTATTTTTGTCCTTCTAACAATATTGTCTTCCAGTCCATGAACATGGGATGTCTTCCAATTTAATACATCTTCTTTAATATCAGGAATATTTTGTAGTTTTCAGTGTACAAGTCTTGCTCCTCTTTAGTTTAATTTATTCTAAGTATTTTGTTCTCTTTGATGGTATTATAAAAGGAAATGTCTTATTAATTTCCTTTTCAGATTTTCTTATTGTTAGTGTATAGAAATACAACTGATTTTTGTATGTTGATTTGTAGCCTGAAACTTTGCTGAATTCTTTTATTAGCTAACAGTATTTTTTTTTTATTTTTTAGGATTTTTTAGTTATAAGATAATTTAATCTGTGGATAGATATGGGTTTACTTCTTACTTTCCCATTTGGATGCCTTTTATATCTTTTTCTTCCCTAAAGCTCTGACTTGAACTGCCAGTACTATGTTGAATAGAAGTGGTGAAAGCTGGCATCCTTGTCTTGCTCGTAATCCTAGGGCAAAAGCTTTCAGTCTTTTATTAGAGTATGATGTTAGCTTTGGGTTTTTCCTTTATCATCTTTATAATGTTGAAGAATTTCCCTTTTATTCCTACTTTATGGAGAGTTTTTACATGAAATGGTTTGGATTTTGTTCAAAGCTTTATTTGCATCAAATGAGATGTCCAACTTGTTTTGTTATATAAAGGAACCAAAGATGGCTCCTTTATATTGGCTCCTTTATGTTTACTTCTTCACCACAGACTAGGGCCATTAATCTAAAATCCTCCTGCTTGAAAATCAAATTTTTATACAACATGTTTTGTTAAATATAGCCCAAATAAGCATATTTTTATCTATGTTGAGCCTGTCTGCAAAACTGCACCGATCATATGCTAGCTGGATAAGACAAACTCTGTGGCTATAAAAGTCCCCAAACTGCTGCTTCTCCTCAAATTCTCTGACCCAGAGACTTCCCACCTTGCAGCTGAGTGACATTGCCTAGACATGCAAGCCCCCTCTCTTCTTCTCTTCCTGGGTATTTCCGTTGATCTCTTCCTCTTTGGGGTGGTGGCCCTATGCCTCTGTCACTGAAAGATCTACTGTGAGGGACTTTCCATCTCACACCAACTTGTCCAAGCTCTGCCCCATAAAGCTTGTTTTGCAATACTGCTATCTTGTGTTCCTGTATTTTCTTTGCTCAGTCCCCAAATCCTTGAACACAAGTTTATTTCCTTCATTCTATAAATGAAGTGTATTACATTGATTAACATTTGTATGTTGAAACACTGTTGCATAATGGGCATAAATCCCTTTGGTCTTGGTGTATAATCCTTTTAATATGCTGCTGGATTAGTTTTGCTAGTATTCTGTTGAGGATTTTTGCAGTTATATTTATAAGGGTTATTCATCTATTGTTTTCTTTCATTGTAGTGACTTTGTCTGGCTTTGTTATCAAAGTAATGCTGGTCTCATAGAATGAATTAAAAAGTGTTCCCTCCTCTCTAATTTTTGGAAGAGTTTTGGAAGAATCGGTGTTAATTCTTAAATATCTGGTAGAAGTCACAAGTGAAACCTCAAGTCTGGGCATTTCTTTGTTAGCAGTTTTTAAAATTGAGGTAAAATTGATATAACATAATATATTAGTTTTCAGGTATATAACATAATGATTCCATATTTGAATACGTTGCAAAATGATCACCAAAAGAAATCCAGTTAACAACCTACACCTTACATAGTTACAAAAAATTGTTTTCTTGTGATGAGTACTTTTAAGATCTACTGCCTTAGTAACAATCAAATATGCAATACAGTATTATTAACTATAGTCATCATGCTGTACATTACATCCCCATGACATTTATTTTATAACTGGAAGATTGTACTTTTTTACACCCTTCACACATTTCTCCTACCCTCCCTATTCCACATCTCTGGTAATCACCAATCTGTTCTCTGTAATATAAGCTCTGTTTTGTTTTTGTTTATGTATCTTTTTAGATTCCATATGTAAGTGAAATCATACCGTATTTGTCTTTCTCTGTATGACTTATTTCGCTTAGTATAATGCCCTCAAGGTCCATCAATGTTGTCACAAATGGCAAGATTTCATTCTTTTTTATGGTTAAATAATATTCAACTGTATATATATATATCCCATATTTTCTTTATCCATTTATCCATCAATGGACACTTAGGGTGTTTCAATATCTTGGCTATTGTAAAAAATGCTGCAATGAACATGGGGTGCATATATCTTTTTGAGTCAGTGTTTTCATTTCTCTTGGATAAATACCCAGAAGTGGAATTTCTGGATCATATGGTAGTTCTATTTTTAATTTTTTGAGGAACTTCTATACTGTTTTCCGTAGTGGCTGTACCAATTTACATTCCCACCAGCAGTGCACAAGGATTCCCTTTTCTCCACATTATCACTAACACTTGCTATTTCTTATCTTTTTGATAATAGCCATTCTGTCAGGTGTGATGATATCTCATCATGGTTTTGATTTTAATTTTCCTGGTGATTAACAATGTTGAGCATCTTTTTTTTTTGTTTTGAGGAAGATTGGCCCCGTGCTAACATCTGTTGCCAATCTTTCTCTTTTTTCTTTTTTTCTCCCCAAAGACCCAGTATATAGTTTTGTATCATAGTTGTAAAGTTGTAGCTTTTTTTCTGTATGGGACGTCACCTCAGCATGGCTTGATGAGTGGTGAGTAAGTCCACACCCAGGATCTGAACTGGTGTATAGCGGGCCGCTGAAGTGGAACACTCAGACTTAACTGCTATGCCACTGAGCCGGCCCTAGGCATCTTTTCATGTACTTGATGGTCATCAGTATGTCTTCTTTGGAAAAATACTTATTTAAATCTTCTGCACAGTTTTTAATCAGATTGTTTGTATTTTTGCTATTGAGTTGTATGAGTACTTTATATATTTTGGATATTAATCCCTTATCAGATAAATTATTTACAAATATTTTCTCCCATTCAGTAGGTTGTCTTTTCATTTTGTTGACGGTTTCCTTTGCTGTGCAGAAACATTTTAGCTTGATATAGTCCCACTTGTTTATTTTTGCTTTTGTTGATTTTATTTTTGGTGTCAGATTCAAAAAAATGTCATGAAGACCAATGTCAAGGAGCTTACTGCCTATGTTTTCTTCTAGGAGTTTTATGGTTTCAGGTCGTATGTTCAAATCTTTAATCCATTTTGTGTTGATTTTTGTGAATGGTGTAAGATAGCAGTCCAGTTTCATTCTTTTGCATGTGGCTGGTCAGTTTTCCCAACAACATTTATTGAAGAGACTGTCCTTTCCACATTGTATATTCTTGGCTCCTTCATTGTAGATTAATTTACCACATATGCATGAGTTTATTTCTGGTCTCTCTATTCTGTTCCATTGATCTATGTGTCTGTTTTATGCCCATACCATACTGTTTTGATTACTGCAGCTTTGTAATATAGTTTGACATCAGGAAGTATGATGCCTCCAGCTTTGTTCTTCTTTCTCAAGAAGACTTTAGCTATTCCAGGTTTTTCATGGTTCTATACACATTTTAGGATTGTTTATTTTATTTCTGTGAAAAATACCATTGGAATTTTGATAGGGATTTCATTGAATCTGTAGATTGTTTTGGATACTGTGGACATTTTAACAATATTAATTCTTCCAATCCATGAGTACAGAATATCTTGCCATTAACTTGTGTCTTCAACTTTTGTGTTAATGTCTTATAGTTTTCAGTGTACAGGTCTCACCTTCTTGGTTAAATTTATTCCTATATATTTTATTCTTTTTGGTACAATTGTAAATGGGATTGTTTTCTTAATTTCTCTTCCTAATAGTTCATTATTATTGTGTGGAAATGCAACAGATTTTTTATATTAATTTTGTATCCTGTATCCTGCCAGTTTCCTGAATTCTTTTATTAGTTCTAACAGTTTAGGTGGAGTCTTTATGATTTTGTACATATAATATCATGTCATCTGCAAAGTGGCAGTTTTACTTCTTTCTTTCCAATTTGGATGGCTTTTACTTCTTTCTCTTGCCTAATTACTCCGGCTAGGACTTCCAATACTATGTTGAATAAAAGTGATGAGAATGGGAATCCTTGCCTTGTTCCTGATCTTAAAAGAAAAACTTTCAGCTTTTCACCAATGAGTATAATGTTCGCTGTGGGCTTGTCACTTATGTCCTTTATTATGTTGAGGTACATTTTTTTTAGACCCAATTTGTTGAGAGTTTTTATCAAAGTGTGTTGTATTTTGTTAATGCTTTTTCCTTTTCATTTTTTTTTGAAGAAGATTGCCCCTGTGCTAACATCTTTTGCCAATCTTCCTCTGTTTCTTTTTTTCTGCCCAAAGCCCCAGTAGATAGTTGTGTATCATAGTTGTAGAGTTGTAGTGCTTCTATGTGGGATGCCACCTCAGCATGGCTTGATGAGCGGTGTATAGGTCCACACCCACATCCAAACCAGCAAATCCTGGGCCACCAAAGTGGAGTGTGTGAACTTAACCACTATGCCACTGGGCCGGCCCCCACTTTTTCTTATCTATTGAGATGATCATATGATTTTTATCATTCATTCTATTAGTGTTCTGTATCATATTTATTGATTTATGTATTTTGAACTGCCCTTGCTTCCCAGGGATAAATCCCACTCAATAATGGTGTATGATCCTTTTCATATACTGTTGAATTCAATTTGTTAGTGATTTGTTTTAAAAATTTGCATCTATATTCATCAGAGATATTGGCTTGTCATTTTCTTTTCTTGTAGTGTCCTTATCTGGCATTGTATCAGGGTAATGCTGCCCTTGTAGACTGAGTTTTGGAGTGTTCCTCCTTTTCTATTTTTTGGAATAGTTTGAGAAGAACTGGCATTAATTCTTCTTTAAATGTTTGGTAGAATTCACCGGTAAAACCATCTTGTCTTGGGCTTTTCTTTGTTGGGAGGTTTTTGGTTACAGATTCAGTCTCCTTACTTGTTATTGGTCTGTTTAATTTTCTATTTCTTCATGATTCAGTCTTGGGAGGTTGTATGTTTCTAGGACTTTATTCATTTCTTCTAGGTTATTCAGTATGTTAGCATATAATTGTTTATAGTATTTTCTTATCCTTTGTATTTATGTGATATCAACTGTAAAATTAACAGTTTTAAATTCCTTTGGGTAAATAACAAGACTGTGATTTCTGGATTATATGATAAGAGTGTGTTTGCTTTTGTAAGCAACTACCAACATGTATTCCAAAGTGGCTGTACCGTTTTGCATTCCCACCAGCAATGGATGAGAGTTCTCGTTTCTCCAGAACCTCACTAGATTTTGGTGTCATGAGTGGTTTGGATTTTGGCCATTCTAATAAGTGTGTAGTGGTATATCACTTTTGTTTTAATTTGTGATTCTGTAATGACATATTATGATTAATATCCTTTCATATGCTTACTTTACATTTGTATTTCTTCTTTGGTGAAGTATCTGTTCATATCTTTTACCCATTTTTTAATCTGACTGTCTATTTCCTTATTGTTGAGTTTTAAGAGTTATTTGTATATTTTGGAAAACATTCCTTTATCAGATGTATCTTTTGTCAATATTTTCTTCCAATCTGTGGCTTGTCTTCTCATTCTCTTGATAGTCTTTTGCAGAGCAGGTTTTTAATTTTAATAAGTCCAGGTTATTAATTATTTCTTTCATGATTTGGGCCTTTTTTGTTGTATCTAAAAATTTATCACCATACCCAAGGTCATCTAGATTTTCTCCTATGTTATTTGCTAAGAGTTTTGTAGTTTTGCAGTTTACGTTTAGGCCTCTGATCCATTTTGAGTTAATTTTTATGAAGTGTGTAAAGGCGGTGACTAGGTTCTTTTTTTGTGTGTGTGTGAGGAAGATGAGCCCTGAGCTAACATCCATGCCAATCCTCCTCTTTTTGCTGAGGAAGACTGGCCCTGGGCTAACATCTATTGCCAATCATCCTCCTTTTTTCCCCCTTTTTCTCCCCAAAGCCCCAGTAGATAGTTGTATGTCATAGTTGCACATCCTTCTAGTTGCTGTATGTGGGACGCCGCCTCAGCATGGCCGGACAAGCTGTGCATCAGTGCGTGCCCAGGATCCAAACCCAGTTAGCCAGTAGCGGAGCGCACGCACTTAACCGCTAAGCCACGGGGCTGGCCCCTAGGTTCATTTTTTTAATGTTGATGTCCCGTAGTTGCAGAACAATTTGTTGAAACACTCTTTTTTCCATTGTATAGTCTTTTCTCCTTTGTTAGAGATCAGTTGACTATATTTATGTGGATCTATTTTGGGACTGTCTATTCTATCCCATTGAGCTATTTCTCTATTCTTTCACCAAAACCACACTGTCCTAATTACTGTAGCTTTATAGTAAGTGTTGAAATCAGGTAGTGTTTGTCCTCCCACATTGTTCTCCAATATTGAGTAACCTATTCAGGGTCTTTTTACTCTCCATGTAAATTTTAGGATCAGTTTATCTATATCCACAAGATAATTTGCTGGGATTTTGATAGGGATTGTATTGACTCTATAGATGAGTTTGTGAAGAAATGGCATCTCAACAATATTGAGTTTTCCTGTCCATTAACATGAAATATATCTCCTTTTATTCAGTTCTCCTTTGATTTATTTCATCAGAATTTTGTAGTTTTCCTAATATAGATCTTGAACCTAGGTTGTTGAATTTATGCCTAAGGGGGGCTGGCCTGGTGGCACAAGTGGTTAGGTGCACGTGCTCTGCTGTGGCGGCCTGGGGTTTGCTGGTTCAGATCCCAGGTGTGCACCGACGCACTGCTTGGCAAGCCATGCTGTGGCGGCATCCCATATAAAGTGGAGGAAGATGGGCACGAATGTTAGCCCAGGGCCAGTCTTCCTCAGCAAAAAAATAAATGCCTAAGTATTTAATTTTTGTTCATGCTAAGATAAATGCTTATGTGTTTTAACTTCAAATTCCATTTGCTCATTGCTATTATATAGAAAAGTGATCAACTTTTGTACGTTAATTTGTATCCTGTAACTTTGATAATATTGCTTATTAGTTCCAGAAAATTTTTTTGGCACTTCTTTAGGATTTTCAATGAAGAAAATCTTGTCATCTGTGAAGAAAGACAGTTTTATTTCTTCCTTCCCAAACTGTATACTTTTTGTGATGGTTAATTTTATGTGTCAACTTATCTGGGCCACAATTTGTCCAGATATTTAAACATTATAAGAGTGTTTCTGTGAAAGTGTATTTTCATGATATTATCATTTAAATTGGTACACTGATTAGAGATGATTGCCCTTCATAATATGGGGCAGGAATCTCATCAATTAGCTGAAGGCATGAATATAACAGAAAGGCTGATCCTCCCCTGAGTAAGAATATTTCCTGCCTGATGGCCTTTGAACTGGGACATTAGCTTTTTCCTGCCTTTGGACTCAAACTGAAACATTTGCTCTTCCTGGGTCTTGAGCCTTTCAGCCTTCAAAGTGGAACTATAATTAGGTCTTCTGGCTTGCTAGCCTTCAGACTCAGACTGGAACTACAACTTTGGCTCTCTTGCATCTTTACCATGTCAACTTGCCCTGCAAGTCATTTATATACTGAATTCAACAATACATTAAAAGGATCATTCACCATGACCAAGTGATATTTATCCCAGAGATGCAAGGATAGTTCAAAAACCATAATCAATCAATGTGATACACAACATTAACACAATGAAGTGTAAAAATCATATGATCATCTTAATAGATGCAGAAAAAGCATTTGATAAAATTCAACATCCATTTATGATAAAAACAAAAAAGTTGATATAGAGGGAATGTACTTCAACAGAATAAAGGCCATATATGAAAAGCCCAAAGCTAACATCATACTCAATGGTGAAATGCTGTAATCTTTAAGATCAGAAGCAAGACAAAGATGCCCACCCTTGCCACTTTTATTCAACATAGTTTTGGAAGTTATAGCCAGGGCAATTAGGCAAGAAAAAGAAATAGAAGGCTCCAAATTGAAAGGAAAGAAGTGAAACTGTCACTATTCACAGATGACATGATATTATATATAGAAAATCCTAAAGACTCCACCAAAAAACTGTTAGAACTAATAAATTCAGTAAAGTTGCAGGATATAAAATCATTATACAAAAATCAGTTACATTTCTTTCTTTTAAAATTAACAGCATTTGGATTGATTTCAACAAACATGGTTTAAGGCTTTTGAGCTTCTGTTAATAAGAATCAGGTCTGTTGCTGCTGCTTTTGTTAATGCCACAATTTTATAGTGAACTCAACAAACATTTACTGGTTACTTGGTGTATGCATAGCACTGAGGCACACATGCATCAGAGAGGGTGCCCATATTTCTTCAGTGACCAGTCCATGATCAGTGCTCTACTGGATGATTTTACATGTTTTCTCATTTAATTCTCCTGAGAGTTGGATAAGAATGAATTTTCCCCATTTTACAGTTGAGGAAAATGAGGCTCAGAAAGGTAAATACCTTGCCTAAAATCATATGACTTTAACTTAACAGACAGAAATTGTACCTAAATCTATTTGACCCCAAAGTTGTTTTTCATTCCAGCTTACCACACCACCTCTTTTTTTTTTTTTTTTGGTGAGGTAGATTGGCCCTGAGCTAACATCCTTTGCGAATCCTCCTATTTTTGCTGAGGAAGATTGGCCCTGGGCTAATATCTGTGCCCATCTTCCTCTACTTTATATGGGATGCCACCACAGCATGGCTTGATAAGTGGTGCGTAGGTCCACACCCAGGATCTGAACCTGCGAACCCTGGGCCGCCAAAGCGGAGCATGTGAACTTAACCACTATGCCACTGGGCCAGCCCCCCATACTACTTCTTTAACAAAGAAATAAATTTGCCAAAATGTTTTCCTATGTAGGATCGTACTTTTTCATCCTGGTTTAGAGAAATGTTTATTGGGCTCCACCCCTCTTCCCCACGCCAACGTATCCTTTTTTCATACCTTGCTGCTTGCACTGCAAAAACAAACAGGATCTTCTGAGGACCTGCTGTCACTAGCCACATATGGCTTATTGAGCCCTTGAAATGTATCTCGTTGGAATGGAGATGTGCTGTAAATGCACATGGGATTTTGAAGATATGATTAAGAAAAAGATAATGTAAACCATCTCATCAATAAAGTTTTATTGAGATGACATTGGTTTATAATACTGCATAAATTTTAGGTGTATGCCATTATATTTTGACTTCTGTATAGACTATATCACATTCACCACCAAGAGTCTAGTTGCCATCGGTCACCATACAAATGTCTTCTTTTACCCATTTGCCCTCCATCCACTCCCCCTTCCCTCTGGTAACAAACAATCTGTTCTCTGTATCTATGCGTTTATCTTCCACATGTGAGTGAAATTATACAATATTTGTCTTTCTCTGTTGAATTATTTCTCTTAGCACGATACTCTCGAGGTCCATCCATGTGGTCACAAATGGCAAGATCTCATCTTTTTTATGACTGAGTAATATTCCATTGTATATATACCACATCTTCTTTATCCATTCATTCATTGATGGGCACTTAGGTTGTTTCCATATCTTGGCTATTGTGAATAATGCTGCAATGAATATAGAGGTGCATATATCTTTTTGAATTGGTGTTTTTGTGTTCTTTGGATAAATACTCAGAAGTGGAATAGCTGGATCATATAGTAGTTCTATCTTTAATTTGTTGAGGAATCTCCATACTATTTTTCATAGTGGATGTGCCAATTTACATTCCCACCAGCAGTATATGAGACTTCCCTTTTCTCCACATCCTCTTCGACACAGTTATTTCTCGTCTTTTTAGTAATAGTCATTTTGACGGGCATAAGGTGATCTCATTGTGGTTTTTTTTTTTTTTATTCATTTTTTTCCCCCCGAAGCCCCAGTAGACAGTTGTATGTCGTAGGTTCACATACTTCTAGTTGCTGTACGCGGGACTCGGCCTCGGGTTGGACGGAGATGTGGTGCCTCGGGCCGTGCCCGGGATCCGAACCCGGGCCGCCAGCATCAGAGCGCGCCCACTCAACCGCCAAGCCACGGAGCTGGCCCTCTCATTGTGGTTTTGATTTTCATTTCCCTAATAATTAGTGATGTTGAACATCTTTTCATGTGCCTGTTGGCCATCTGACTATCTTATTTGGAAAAGGTCTATTCAGATCCTCTCCCCATTTGTTAATCATTTTTTTGATGTTGTTGGGTTATATGAGTTCTTTATATATTTTGTATATTAATGCCTTATTGGCTATGTGATTTGCAAATATATTCTCCCAATCAGTAGGTTGTCTTTTCATTTTGTTGATGATATCCTTTGCTGTGCAGAAGCTTTTTAGGTTGATGTAGTTCTATTTATTTATTTTTATTTTTGTTTCCCTTGCCTTGGATTTGGAGACATGTCCAAAAAGATATTGCTAAGACCAATGTCAAAGATCAAACTGCCTATGTTTTCTTCTAGAACTATTATGGTTTAAGGTCTTATTCAAGTCTTTAATCCATTTTGAGTTAATTTTTTTTGAGATTATTTATTTATTTATTTTCCCCCCAAAGCCCAGTAGATAGTTGTATGTCATAGCTGCACATCCTTCTAGTTGCTCTATGTGGGACGTGGCCTCAGCATGGCCGGAGAAGCGGTGCATCGGTGCATGCCCGTGATCCGAACCCGGGCCGCCAGCAGCAGAGCGCACGCACTTAACCACTAAGCCACCGGGCCGGCCCTATTTTGAGTTAATTTTTGTGTATGATATAACATAGTCATCTACTTTCATTCTGTTGCATGTGGCTATCCAGTTTTTCCAATACCATTCACTGATAAGACTCCTTCTCCATTGTATGTTCTTGGATCCTTTGTCAAAAATTTTCTGTCCATAAATATGTAAGTTTATTTCTGTGCTCTCAATTCTGATCCATTGGTCTGTCTTTCCATTTATCTACCAGTATCATGCTGTTTTGATTACTATAGCTTTGTAGTATAGTTTGACATCAGGGAATGTGATACCTCCTGCTTTGTTCTTTTTTCTCAAGATTGCTTTGGCTATTCAGGGTCTTTTTTTATTCCATATAAATTTTAGGATTCTTTGTTCTATTTTTGAGAAAAATGTTGTTGAGATTTTGATAAGGATTCTATTGAATCTGTAGATTGATTTAGGTAATATGGACATTTTAACTATGTTAATTCTTCGGATCCATGAGCATGGAATATCTTTCCATTTTTTGTGTCCTCTTTGATTTCTTTCAACACTGTCTTATACTTTTCAGTGTACAAGTCTTTCACCCCATTATTTAAATTTTTTCCTAGGTATTCTTTTTTTTGTGAATGTAAATGGGATTTATTCCTGATTTCTCTTTCTGTTAGATTGTTGTTAGTGTATGGAAACACAACTGATTTTTGTATGTTGACTTGGTACCCTGAAACTGCACTGTATTTGCTTATTATTTCTAATAGCTTTTTGGTGGATTCTTTAGGGTTTTCTCTGTATAAACTCATATCATCTGCAAATAATGACAGTTTTACTTCTTCTTTCCCAATTTGGATCACTTTTATTTCTTTATCTTAACTAATGTCTCTGGTTAGGACTCCCGATACTATATTGAATAAGAGTGGTGAGACTGAGCATCCTTGTCTTCTTCTTGTTCTTTGAGGGATAGCTTTCAGTTTTTCACCATTGAGTATGATATGGGTTTGTCTGTGGGTTTTTCATATATAGCCTTTATTATGTTGAGGTACTTTCCTTCTATACCCATTTTATTCAGAGTTTTTCTTATAAAAGGATCCTGAATCTTGTCAAATACTTTCTCTGCATCTATTAAGATAATCATGTAATTTTTATTCTTCATTTTGTTAATGTGGTGTATCACATTGATTGATTTGTGGATGTTGAACCATCCTTGCATTCCTGGAAAAACCCCCACTTGATCATGGTGTGTGATCCTTTAATTTATTGTTGTATTTGCTTGCTAATATTTTGTTGAGGATTTTTCATCTATGTTCATTAGTGATATTGGCCTGCAGTTTTCTATTTTTCTATTGCTCTTGTCTGCTTTTGGTATCAGATTAACTTTGGCCTCGTAAAATGAGTTAGCACATATCCACTCCTCTTCAACTTTTTAGAAGATTTTGAGAAAAGTAGGTGTTATATCTTTGAATGTTTGATAGAATTCACCAGAGAAGCCATCTGGTTGTAGACTTTTGTTTTTTGGGAGGTATTTAATTACCATTTCAATATCCTTACTAGTGATTCATCTATTCAGATTCTCTATTTCTTCTTGATTTAGTTTTGAAAGGTTGTATAGTTCTAAGAATTTATCCATTTCTGCTAGGTTATCCTATTTGTTAGAATATAGCTTTTTATAGTATTCCTTTGAGAACCTCTGTATTTCTATGGTATCCATTGTAATTTCTCCTCTTATGTTTCTGACTTTATTTATTCGAGCCTTCTTTCTTTTTTTGTTAGTGAGTGTATCTAAAAGTTTGTCAATTTTATTTGTCTTTTCAAAGAACCAAGTCTTAGTTTAATTGATCTTTTGTATCATCTTTTTAGTCTCTATTTCATTTATTTGTCCTCTGATTTTTATTGTTTCTTTCCTTCTACTGACTTTGGCTTTGTTTGGTCTTCTTGTTCTTTTTGGTGTAGCATTAGATTGTTTATTTGAGTTTTTCTTGTTGCTTGAGGTAGGCCTGTATTGTTATATACTTTCCTTTTACTACCGCTTTTATTGCATCCCATAGATTTTGGTATGTTGTGTTTTCATTTTCACTTGTGTCCAGATATTTTTTTATTTCTCTTTTGATTTATTCATTGATCCAATAGTTGCTCAGTAGCGTTTAGTCTCCACATATTTGTGACTTTTTCAGCTTTTTTCTTGTGGTTGATTCCTAGTTTCATACCACTGCGGTTGGAAAAGATGTGTGATATGATTTCAATCTTCTTAAATTTATTGAAACTTGTTTTGGTTCCCAAAATAGGATCTATCTTTGAGTATTTTTCCATGTGCATTTGAGAAGAATGTGTATTTTGCTGCTTTTGGATAGAATGATCTATATATATCTAGTAAGTCTATCTGGTCTAATGTTTCATTTAAGGTTGATCTTTACTTGTTGACTTTCTTTCTGGATTATTTTTCCTTTGATGTAAATGGGGTATTAGACCCCTACTGTTATTGTCTTGCTGTCAATTTCTCCCTTTAGGTCTGTTAATAATTGCCATATATACTTTTGTGCTTCTATATTAGGTGCATATATATTAATAAAAGTTATGTCTTCTTTATGGATTGTCACTTTATCATTATATAGTGTACATATTTGTCTCTTGTTATCTTTTTTTTGGCTTGAAATCTATTTTATATTTATGATTGGGCTGTTCTTTTTTTTTTTGTTGGGTTGTATGACTTTTATATATATTTTGGATATTAACCCTTTGTCAGATATATGATTTCCAAATATTTACTCTCAGTTGGTGGGTTGACTTTTTGTTTTGTTGATGGTTTCCTTTGCTACACAGAGGGTTTTTAGTCTGATGCACTCCCATTTCTTTATTTTTTCTTTTGTTTCATTTGCCTGAGTAGACATCATATTTGAAAAGATACTGCTAAAACTGATATCAAAGAAAGTACTGCCTATATTTTCTTCTAAGAGTTTTATGGTTTCAGGTCTTACATTCAAGTCTTTAATCCATTTTGAGTTAATTTTTGTGTATAGTGTAAGATAATGGTCCACTTCCATTCTTTCACATGTGGCTGTCCAGTTTTCCCAATACCATTTATTGAAGAGACTTTCCTTTCTCCATTATATGTTCTTGCCTCCTTTGTCGAAGATTAGCTGTCCATAGACGTGTGGTTTTATTTCTGGGCTTTCAATTCTGTTCCATTGTTCTGTGTGTCTGTTTTTGTGCCAATACCATGCTGTTTTGGTTACTATAGCTTTGTAGTATATTTTGAAGCCAGGGAGTATGATACCTCCAACTTGGTTCTTTTTTCTCAGGATTGCTTTGGCTCTTCAGGGCCTGTTGATGTTCCATATAAATTTTAAGATTTCTAATGATTTCTATTTTATTCTTCATCTCATTTATTGATTTCTTCAGTTCCAGAATTTCTCTTCGGTTCTTTTCTAGACTTTTAATTTTTTTAGTGAAGTACTCCTTCTATTCATTAATTTTATTCCTCAGCTCATTGAACTCTCTTTCTGAGTTTTCTGGTAGCTCATTGAATTTCTTCATGACAGCTATTTGAATTCTCTGTCAGTTAGAATGCAATTTTTTTGTGACTTCAATTTTGGTTTAGAGAATTGTCATTTTCTTTTTCTGATACCATGTTCCCATAATTTTTCATGGTACTTGATGATTTGTTCCTCTGCTGGTGAATTTGTTGTAGCAAACATCTTTCTTATTTAGATGAGGCTGTGTTTACTTTGATTCTCAGCTGCTTCTGGTTGTATTTGAGAGCCAGCACTTTTCTCCCTCTGCTGCCTCTGCTGGAGGTGTCATCAGTGCCTTTTTTGTTGTGCTTATGTCTCCAAGGTTGCTGGTGCCTTACTGCTGCCAGTGTTGCTGTGATAGTGGGCATCACCACAGGAGTCACTGGGCTAGTGAGACTCTGTGCTGCAACTGGAGTCTCCTTGGTTGTAATTTCCCCCACCATGGTGGGGGGAAAAGGGAGAGTGGAGTGGGAGCTGGTGTCACAGTTGCCTCTTCTATGTCTGGGGTTGTTGGATTAGTAGGTGCCACTGCTATGGTTCAGGATGTCTGGGCTTGTGGGTGCTTCTGCAGCTGGGGGAGACCAAGGTCTCATCCTCCACTATTACTTCTACCATACTCTCCACAGCTTTGGGCACTGCTGCCACTGGGGTGCTGCTGTTGTGTATTTTGTCTCTGCTGTTGTTCTTGGGTTTTCTGAGGATGGTGGCACCACTGCTGCTGCTGGGTTTCTGGGTTTGTGGTTGTCACCACCACTGGTGGATGTGGGGAGGGTTTGCAAGTGCCACCGCCCCCATCATGGGGGTTACCTGAGTCATGGTCACTGCCACAGTTCCTGTTGCTTTCAGTAGAAGGTGCTACCATGGTTCCTAGAGCCTCTTGTCTTGGGCACCACCATGGTTCCTGGAGTCTCAGGTTGCAGGCACAATTGCCACTGCTGGGGGAGGGGAAAGAATGGGTCATGAGTGCTGCCATAGTTCCTGGAACCTCAAGCCATGAGCACTGCCACTGCTGCTTGGGGCACTGGGGTCTTGAATGCAACCCCCACTACTGGGAGGGCCAGGGTCACAAGTGCCACCACCACTGCTGGTGAAGTGTGTGGAGGCTGAGTGCAAGCACTGCCACACTTCTTGGAGCCTCCAGTTGCAGGCACCATGGCAGTTTCTGTAGCATCTAATCCCGTATGCTGCCTTGGTTCTGGTGGCCTCTGGTCATGTATGATGCCTCAGCTCCTAGAGCCTTTGTTCATGGGTGTTGCTGCAGTTTCTGGAGCCTCTGGTCACAAGCACCACAACGGTTCCTGGAGTTTTCAGTCTTGGAAATCACTGCTGCTGTTCTTCTGCTTCCACCACCTCCGTGAGGTCCAGTACACCCACCTTCAGATGTATAGATATATGGATCTCTTAGGTGTTCTGTGCAGAGGATCCTTTTTTGGTCTATGGATGTCCTTTTGGACCAGGATGTCCTGGTCTATAGATGGTTGTAACTTAAAGAGGAGAGACAAAGGGAGCAACTCATTCTGCCATGATGCTGATGTCACTCCCATCAGTTGAATTTCTATGCACTAATAAGGAACTATCAGAAAGAGAAATCAATAAAAAAATCACATTTATAATTACATCAAAAAGAAAAAATAACTAAGAATAAATTTAACCAAGAAGGTAAAAGACCTGTACCCTGAAAACTATAAGACAATGATGAAAGAAATTGAAAAAGAAACAAATAAATGGGAAGATATTCTGTGCTTATGAATTCAAAGAATTAATTTTGTTAAAACGTCCACACTACCCAAAGCAACCTACAGATTCAATGCGATCTCTATCAAAATTCCAATGGTATTTTAACAAAAGTAGATCAAATAATCCTAAAATTCATAATGAACCACTAAAGACCCCAAATAGCCAAAGTAATCTTGAGAGAGAATAATAAAGTTGGAGGCATCACACTTCCTGATTTCAAACTATATTACAAAACTATCGTAACCAAAATAGTATGGTATTGGCAGAAAAATAGACACATGGACCAATGGAACAGAATAGAGAGACCAGAAATAAACTCACACATATATGGTCAATTAATTTATGACAAAGCAGTCAAGAATATACAGTGGGAAAGGGACAGTCTCTTCAATGAATGATGTTGGGAAAACTGGACAGTCACATGCAAAAGAATGAAACTAGACCACTGTCTTATTCCACACACAAAAATTAACTCAAAATGACTAAAGACTTGAATGTAAGACCTGAAACCACAAAACTCCTAGAGTTTTATGGCAGTAATCTCCTTAACATCAGTCTTGGCAATGATTTTTTGGATTTGACACCAAAAGTGAAAGCAAAAATGAGCTTGTGGGACTACATGAAACTAAAATACTTCTGCACAGCAAAGAAAATAATCAATGAAATGAAAAGACATTCTAAGGAAAAAATATTTGCAAATTATATATCTGATAAGCGGTTAATATTCAAAATATATAAAGAACTCAAACAACTCAATAGCAAAAAACTCCAAATAATTTAATTAAAAAATGGGCAGAGAATCTGAATAGACATTCTTTCAAAAAAGACATACAGATAGCCAACAGGAACATGAAAAAGTTTGCTCAAGATCGCTAATCATCAAGGCAGTGCAAATCAAAACCACAATGAGATATCACCTTACATGTGTTAGAATTGCTATTATCAAAAAGAAAAGAGATAACAAATGTTGGTGAAGATGTGGAGAAAAAGGAACACTTGTTTACTGTTAGTAAGAATGTAAATTTGTGTAGCCACTATGGAAAACTGTATGGAGGTTCCTCAAAAAATTATATATAGAAGTAACATATGATCCGGTTATTCTACTTCTGGGTATTTATCCAAAAGAAACAAAAACACTATCTCAAAAAGATATATGCACACTCATGTTCATTGCAGCATCATTTACAATAGCCACTAATGGAGACAACCTAAGTGTCCATCAATGGATGGATGGATAAAGATAATGAGGGATATATATATATATATATATAATGGAATATTATTCAGCAATAAAAAGAAGAAAATCCTGCCATTTGCAATAATGTGAATGGACCTTGAGGGCATTATGCTAAGTAAAATGTCAAACATAAAAAGACTAATACCATATGATCTCACTTATATGTGGAATCTAAGAAAACAAACAAACAGAAAACTCATAGATACAGAGAACAGATTAGTGGTTGCCTGAGGCAGGAGGTAGGGGGAGAGTGAAATGGGTAAACGTGGTCAAAGCTACAAACTTCCCATTATGAAATAAATGTCATAAGGATGTAATGTACAGCATGGGACTATAGTTAATAATACTGTATTGTATATTTGAAAGTTGCTAAGAAAGCAGATCTTAAAATTTCTCATCACAAGAAAAAAATGTGTAACTATGTGTGGTAATGGATGTTAACTAGACATATTGTGATCATTTCACAATATATACATATATCAAATCATCATGTTGTACTCCTGAAACAAACATAATGCTGTCTGTCGATTATATCTCAATTAAAATAAAACATAAATCACCCTAATGATTCCTCACAATACTATTCTCACTTCACTGTTTGAGTTTATTTTTTTGGGTTGGAGTGCTCTTCCATTCATCTCAGTAAGTCCAGGGCCACTTATATATTAAGAAGACTATTAGATGTCAATTTCACAAATTGTTCTTTAATCTCTGCAGCTCTAGTCAATATTCTCTGCCTTTAAATATCTCAAATTAATTGAATTAAACCTCACTTAGAGCAGTTAGCTCATTCTAACTGGTTTCATTGAAATTTATGTATGTCGCTTGGCTCCTTTACAAGACTAGAAGTTCCTAGAGTATGGTATCCATATCTGATTGGTATCCTCCATATTAAAAATAATGCCATGAACATAGCACAAGGATTGGTAGGCCCTAGGTAGGCTGCTATGCTCACTCTTTACTAGGTCTTATAGATAACTGGCCACACATGTTCACAGATTGATTATCTTTTCTCCTTAAAAGGCTTTGTTGAAGTAGAATTTACATACTATAAAATTCACTCATTGTTTGTGTATAGTGTGTCTGTAAAAATAAATATATATATATCCTCTGGGTTCTGTTTCTATGGAGAACTCTGATTAATACAGTTTTTGGTACCAAGATTGTTTCTAGGGGAAGAGAATTTTATAGATGAATTTTCTAAATTAGTTCTGGGGTCTCTGGAATTGGCTCTCTAATCTATTTAAATTTAAAGTTTCTAACAACTCTATTTCCAGTAGTAAAGAGAACACTAATAGCTCATGCCATGATCTGGCAACTGAGATACACAAAATATTGTCATTGGATACTCCTATTCAAACATTTACAAAAAGAAAGAAACTGGATGACTGTGTATATGACACTTTTGAACATTTTTGTCAAACTGACAAGTATAATGAGGTTGGCTGGTTGCTTCTAATATCACTGGAAAAAGTGGGAGAAAGGAAAGGAAAGTTCAAAGATTCAAATTCTTAGCTCAATAACTGCACAAATGACCTGAAAGCTTCTAAGTGTGCCCTGTAGGAGTACTTATATCTTGTACATACAGGGCTGAGATTGCTGAAAACCAAATCCAGAATCTCATCCTGCAATTTGCTGAATTACAGTGCAAGTTGAACTCCAAGCTTTCAAGGGTGTATGTTGTTAAAGTGAGGAGATTGAATGGGAAGAATTGCAATCCTGAAAGATGGAATGGAAACATGTGTGAAGACCCTGATGCAGCCGGGGGCATTGAGCCCCTAAATTCTGATGAATCTTCTTTGCCACTCTAGCAGCCTCTCCATCCCCAGTGGAAGAACCTGCCTCACCCCCAGTGGGTGTGAGCTCCTACCCCTGTCTGAAGTATTTAACCTTTCATTGCCTGAGGAAACTGTAATCCTTCTCCTAAGGCAGGTACCTTGCAAGACAATGTTGATTATCTTCAAGATCCCCACCCATCTTTGCTTCTAGACTCATAATTAGACTCAAGGCCCAGCAGGCAACTTAGGATGAGGTACCAAGTGTGACCCATGATAAGGTCTGCTAAACTCCAAAAGAATTACTTGTGTTTTCTAATTTGTGCAGATAGAAATCTGGGGAACATATTTGGAAATGGATATTAAAGAAGTGGAATAAATATGAAAGGGACATAATGTTGGATCAAGCAGAATTTATTGATATTGGCCCATTAAGCAGAGTATGCATTTAATGTTGCAGCTCAGGGAGTTAGAAAAGGCTCTAACAGTTTGTTTTGTTGGCTGAAACATGGACCAAAATATAGTCCAAACTGAGCGAGTTAGAAGTGCCAGACCTGCCTTGGTTTGATGTAGAAAAAGTGATTCAAATGTTTAGGGATATTGGAATGTTGGAGTGGGTGTATCACTTAACACCTACTCATTCACCGTGGGAGAAAACAGAAGACACACCTTTTACCATAACTGTGAGAAATAAATTTGTGAGAGGAGCCCCAGCATCCTTGAAAAGCTCTAGTAATTGCTGTTCTGTAGGCCAGACCTTACAGTGGAACTACGATTACTGGACTGTGAAACTTAATTGTAATGGGAGTAATTGGATTCTGATGTGACAGGGACAAAGGGGCAGTACTGAACAGCCAAAGGCAAAGTGGTCATAGTTATCATAATGAACATCAGAGTCAAATCAGAATAATCTGACTTGTAGGCAACTATGGCATTAGCTAGTTGATCATGGTATTCCAAGAAATGAAATAAAAAAGAAGCCTACTTAATTCTTACTTGATCTGTACAAGCAGAAAATTCTCGGTCAAGTGAACAAAAGTCTGACTTAAATTATACAAACAGAATCACAGCCCCTCACTCAATTCCCAGACTTGAGCCAGTTTACAGACCCAGAACCCCTTGAATGAAGAGGAGATGGGTACCCAATATACTCCAAAAATTTTCTACTATTAATCTTTCTCCCAGTCTTCCCCAAAGTGACCTATGGTCTTTTATCAGGGAAACTGTACATTGGGGAAAAGGAAATAATCAGAAGTTTTGGGGACAGCTGGACATTGGCTCTGAACTGATATTGATTCCAGGAGACACAAAATGTCACTGTTGTATACCAGTTCGAATAGAGGCTTATGAAGGTCAGGCAGTCAATGGAGTTCTAGCTCAAATTCATCTCATGGTGGTGTCATAGATCCCCAAACCATCCTGTGTTTATTTATTTCCCCAGTTCCAAAATGCCTAATTGGAATAGACATACTCAGGATCTGTAAGAATCTCCATATTGATTCCCTGACCTGTGGAGTGAGGATTATTATGGTGGGAAAGGCCAAGTGGAAGCCACTAGACCTATCTCTACCTAGGGAAATAGTAAATCAAAGGAATACCATATTTATGGAGGGATTGCAGAGATTAGTGCCACTATCGAGGACTTGAAAGAGGCAAGATGGTGATTTCCATAATATTCCATTTGGCTCATCTATTTGCCCTGTACAGAAGACAAATGGATCTTGGAAAATGACAGTGGATGATTATGAACTTAATCAGTGGTAACTCCAGCTGCAGCTTCTGTACCAGATGTGGTTTCATTGCTTGAACAAAATAACACATTCCCCTGGTACCTGGCATGCAGCTATTGAGTAGCAGATTCTTTTTTCTCTACCCCTGTTAATAAAGACTACCAGAAGCAGTTTGCTTTCAGCTGACAAGGCCAGCAATATACCTCACTCTCTTATCTCAACGGTTTATAAACTCTAAAGCCTATGTCATAGTTTTCAGGGATTTTGATCACCTTTTCCTTCCAAAAGATATCACACTGGTCCATAATATTGATGACATTGTTTATCGGACCTAGTGTGCAAAAATTAACAATTTAGATATTCTAGTAACATATTTGGGTGACAAAGGGTAGGAAATAAATCTAACAAAAATTTATGGGTGCTCTATTTGAGTGAAATTTCTAAGGGTCCAGTGATCTGGGGCATGTCAAGATATCCCTTCAAAGGTGAAGGATTAGTTGTTGCATCTGGCTCTTCCTAAAACCAAAAAAGAGGCATGATGCCTAGTGTAGCTCTGCATTTTTGAGGCAACAAATTCCCCATTTGGGTGTGCTACTCAAGGCCATTTGCTGAGTGACACAAAAATTTGCTAATTTTGAGTGGGGCCCAGAACAAGAGAAGGCTCTGCAACAGGTCCAGACTGCTGTGCAAGATGATCTGCCACTTGGGCCCTATGATCTTGCAGATCCTGTGATTCTTGAAGTGCCAGTGGCAAACAGGGATGATGTTTGGAGCCTTTGGAAGGCCCCTATAGGTAAATCACAGCACATACCCTTAGGATTTTGGAGCAAGGCCCTGCCATCCTCTGTAGATAACCACTCTTTTTGAGAAATAGCTCTTGGTTTGCTACTGGACCTTAGTAGAGGCAGACCACTTAACCATGAGCCATCATGTTACCATATGACCTGAGCTGCCCCTCATGAACTGGATGTTGTCTGACCCACCAACCCATAAAGTTGGGCATGCACAGCAGCACTCTATCATCAAATGGAAGTGGTTTATATAAGATCAGTTCTGAGCAGGCCCTGAAGGCCCAAGCAAGTTACATAAAGAAGTAGCCCAAATGCCCGTGATCCCTATTCTTACTACACTGTCTTCTCTCTCCCAACCTGCAGCTATAGCTTCATGGGGGGTTCCCTACAATCACTTGACAGAGGAAGAGAAGACCAGAGCCTAGTTCACAGATGTTTCTGTGTGACATGCAGTCACCACACAGAAGTGGACAACTGCAGCATTACAGCCCAGCTCTGGGACATCCATGAAGGACAGTGGGGAAGGGAAATCTTCCCAGTGGACAGAACTGTGAGCATGTGTCTGGTTGGTTTCTTTGCCTGGAAGGAGTAAAGGGTAGGTTATCTATTATATACTGATTCATAGGCTGTGGTCAGTGGTTTGGCTGGAAGGTCAGGGAGGTAGAAGAATATGATTGGAAAATTGGTGAGAAGGAAATTTGGGGATGAGGTGTGTGGACAGATTCTCCGAATTGGTGAAAAATGTGAATATATTTGGTGGCCATGTGAATACTCACCAAATGTATGACCTCAGGAGAGGAGGATTTTAATAATCAAGTGGATAGGATGACCCATTCTGTGGATACCGGTCAGCCTCATTTACCATCACCTCTGTCATCATGGGCTCATAAATCAAGTGGTCATAGTCACAGGAATAGAGGATATACATGGGCTCAGCAGCATGACTTCCACTCCCCAAGGCTGAACTGGCTGCAGCCCCTGCTGAGTGTCCAATATACTAGCAGCAGAGATGAACACTGAGCCCCAGATAGAGCACCATTCTCCAGGGCGATTAGTCAGTTACTGAGTGGCAGGTTGATTACATTGGACGACTTCCATCATGGAAGGGGCAGTGTTTTGTTCTTACTGGAATAGACACTTTCTCTGGATATAGATTTGCCTTCATTGCACACAATGATTCTTCCAAAACTACCATCCGTGGACTTATCCATGGTCATGGTATTCCACATAGCATTGCTTCTGATCAAGGAACTCACTTTATAGCAAAAGAAGTGTGGCAATGAGTCCATGCTCATGGAATTCACTGGTCTTACCATGTTCTCTACAATTCTGAAGCAGCTGGCCTGATAGAATGGTGGAATCACCTTTTAAAGACTCAGTTACAGCACCAGCTAGGTTGCAATGCCTTACAGGTCTAGAGAAAGGTTCTCCAGGAGGCTGTATATGCTCTGAAATTGTGTCTAATATATTATGCTGTTTCTCTGATAGCCAGGATTCATTGGTCCAGGAATTAAGGGGTGGAAATGGGAATGGCACCAGTCACTATTACCCCTAGTGATCCACTAGCAAAATTTTTGCTTCCTTTTCATGTGACCTTGTGCTCTGCTGGCTTAGAGGTCTTGGTTCCAAAGAGAGGAATTCTTCCACCAGGAGAAATAACAATGATTCCATTGAACTGAAATTTAAGACTGCTGCCTGGCTACTTAAGGCTACTCATGCCTCTGAATCAACAGACAAAAAATGGAGTTATTGTGTTGGCTGGGGTGATTTATCCTCACTACCAAGAGGAAATTTGACTACTATTCCATAATACAGGTAAGGAATAGTATGTCTGGAATACAGGAGCTTCCTTAGCTTGTCTCTTAGTATTATCATTGACTTTGCTTAAGGTCAATGGAAAACAATAACCCAATCCAAGCAGGACATCTAATGGCCCAGACATTTTAGGAATGAAAGTTTGGGTCACCTTACCAAGTAAAGAACCACAAGTAGCTGAGGTACTTGTTGAAGGCCAAGAAAATATAGAATGGGTAGTGGAAAAAGGTAGTTATAAATACAATCTATGACCAGGTGACCAGTAACCAAATGAGGACTGTGATTGCCATGAGTATTTCTCCTTATTTTGTATGACTGTACAAAATATTATATATAATATCTTTGCTTTCTTCCCTGTCTTATCACCTATCATGTAACATAAGATGTATTGACTTTATATCATAGTATTTAAGGATCCTTAACTTTACATAATGGTATTTAAGTTATGAGATATCAAGGAGAAGTATAAACATCACTCAATAACTTTATATTCTCTTCTGGGGAAAGGATTACTGCATTTTCAGTTATATGCAGGAGTGTTGTATCATGTTAGGAGAAATTATGACCTTGTTATTATCTTTATTTGGAGATTAAGTATGGTTTAAGGAGATGCATATGGATACCAAGTTGACAAGGGGTGGAGATTTGATAGTTATTTTTATGTGTCAACTTGGCTGGACCATGGATTGGCCAGATATTTGGTCAAACATTATTCTGGCAGTTTCTGCCAGGGTGATTTTGTTGAGATTAACATTTAAATTGCTAGGCAGATTAGAGTAAATTGTCATCCACAAGGTAAGTGGACCTCATCCAGTCAGTTGAAAGTCTGAAAAGAATTAAATTTCTGACCATCTCCCAGTAAGAGGGAATTTTTCTTGCCTGATGACCTTCAAAATAGAACATCAGCTTTATCCTCCTTTGGGCTTGAACAGAAATATCAGTTCTTTTGAGTCTTGAGCCTGCCAGCTTTAAGACTGGAACTATATCATCGGATAACCTGAGTTTCCTCCCTGCTGACCCATCCAGCAGATATTGGGGCCTGTCAGCATTGCTAATAGTGTGAGCTAATTAGTTATAATAAATCTTTATATATATATGTGTATATATACACACACATATGTACATATGTATGCATGCATATGTACATATATACATACACATATATATTAGATGCTAAAAATCTCTCTCACTAAAAATCTCTCTCTATATTAGAAGCTGTAGGGGAGGAAGAATTATTCCTCTACCCTCTAGGTCCTTCTGGCTAGTCTAAGAATTAAATTGACATGAGACAGAATAACAGGAGAAAATCAAAGTTTAGTAACATGTATACATGGGAAAAACCCAGGAAAACTGGGTAATTCGCCAAAATGGCCAAAAGCACCACCTTAAATACCATCTTCAGCTAAAGACGAAGGAAGATGTTGGGGGTAGTGCTTTTGGACTTCAAAGGAGAGGAAGGCAATTCACATGGAGATGTAAAAGCAAATGTTTGATAAACAAATGTTTGCTGGGCCCTCTACAGACAATGTGACCTGAAAGAAAGAACTTTAATAAAAGTTGGCTTGGCAAGGATCCTCCCAGTCTATCATACCCAGAATTATCTATGGTGATGACCTGTCCTGGGGACAGGACTTCCATCTTAAATTCTTTGAGGTGGTTAGGGGAAGGTTAAAGTTTCCTTCAGTCTTTTGTCCTTAAAAATAGTCAAGCCAAAGAGACACATTTTGGAGTGGCCAGTTCTAATCCCCCACAAAGCATTCCCACTAAGTTAGATCTTATCTTTTTCCTGATCTTAGTGGGAATGCTTCTAGTTTCTCATCATAAAGTATGATGTTAGCTGTAGATTTTTTTGTAGATGTTCTTTATCAAGTTGAGGAAGTTTTCTCTGCATTCCTAGTTTGCTGAGAGATTTTATCATAAATATGTGTTGAATTTGGCCAAATGCTTTGTCTGCATCTACGGATATGATCATCTGATTTGTTTCTTCTTTAGCCTGTTGATGTAATGGACTACATTAATTGACTTTCAAATGTTGAATCAGCTTTGCACACCTGAGATAAATCCCACTGTTGTGGTGGATAATACTTTTTATATATTATTGGATTTGATTTGCTAATATTTTGTTGAGGATTTTTGCGTGTATGTTAATGAGAAATATTGGCATTTAGTTTTCTTTTCTTGTAACGTTTTTCTCTGATTTTGGTATTTTGGTAACGCTGGCCTCATAGAATGCTGGCCATGCTAGAATTAGAAAATATCCCTTCTGTTTCTGTCATCTGGAAGAGATAAAATATAGTTTCTTCCTTAAATGTTTGGTAGAATTCACCAGGAACTCAGCTGGACCTGGTTCTTTCTATTGTGGAGGATATTAATTATTGGTTCAAATTCTTTAATAGATATTGGCCTATTCAGATTGTCTCTTCTTGTGAGTTTTGGCTGGTGTGTATTTCATGAAATTGGTCAATTTCATCTAGATTATTGAAGTTGTCAGCATAAAGTTGTTCATAATATTATTCATTAACATTTTAATGTCTGTAGGATTGGTAGGGATGTCCTCTTTCTTTGTTTTAATATTAGTAATTTGTGTTTCTTTTTCTTCTGTGTCTTACCCTGGCTAGAGGCTTGTCAATTTTTGTTTCTTTTCAAAGATTCAGCTTTTTGTTTTGTCAATTTCATATGTTGATTTCCTGTTTTCAATTTCATTGAAACCTGCTCTAATTCTTATTAATTCTTTTCATCTGCATACTTCGGATTTAATTTACTCTTATTTTCCTGGTTTCCTAAGGTGGAAGCTTAGATTTTTTTAATTTAGATCTTTCTTCTTTGCTAATATATGCATTTAATGCTATAAATTTTCCTGTAAGCACTGCTTTGACTACATCCCAGAAGTTTCAATATGTTCTATTTTCATTTTCATTTAGTTCAAACTATTTTTAAATTTGTATATATCATTTCTCTTGAGATATCTTCTTTGATACATACATTATTTAGACATGTGTTGTTTAATCTCCAAGTGTTTTGAGATTTTACAGCCATCTTTCTGTTGTTGATTTATAGTTTAATTCTATTGTGGGCTGAAAGCATAGATTGTATGGTTTCTGTAATTTGAAATTTGTTAAGTTGTGTTTTACTGCCCAGAATGTGGTCTGTCTTGGTGACGGTTCCAAGTGAGCTTGTGAAGAATATGTATTCTGCTGTTGCAGGTTGAAGTATTTTATACATATCAATTATATCCAGATGATTGATGGTGCTGTTGAATTCAACTGTTGAATGTCCTTACTGATTTTCTGCGTGATAAATCTGTCCATTTCTGGCAGAGGGTTCATTATGGTTTTGACATGTATTTTCCTAATAATGAATGATGTTGAGCATCATTCGCAATTTGTATACATTCTTTGGAGAAATATCTACTCGACTCCTTTTCCCAATTTAAAAATTGGGTTCTTTGTTATTTTGTTGTTGATTTTCAGTTTTTTAATTTATACTTTGGACTCTAGACCCTTATCAGATATATGATTCACAAATATTTTTCTCCAATTGTGAAAGTTGTCTATTAGATTATTCTTTATTTTTTGTTATGTAATGAACATATAAGGATGTGTAAGTTTAAGATGTACAACATGTTCATTTGACGCATTATCTATTGAGTTATGATTACCGCTGTAGTGTTAGCTAACACCTCTATCATATCACAATTATCATTTTTTTTTGTGGGTAGAAAATTTAAGATCTAGTCTCTTAACATATTTGTAGTATATAATACAGTACCATTGATAATAATCACTATACTGTGCATTAGAACTCCAGAACTTATTAATCTTCTAATGGCAAGTTTATACCCTTTAACCAATATCTCTCCAATTCCTCCACCCCCAGCCCCTGGTAACCAAGATTCTACCCTCTATTTCTATGGGCTTGGTGTTTTTAGATTCCACATATAAGCAATATCATGCAGTATTTGTCTTCTTCTGTCTTACCTATTTCATTTAGCGTAATAGCCTCAAGGTCCATCCTTGTCACAAATATCAAGATTTTATTTTTTTATGGCTGAGTAGTATTCCATTGTATATATACCACATCTTCTTTATCCATTTATCCATTTATCCATTTATCCATTTATGGACACGGGTTCTTTCTATACAACCTATTGTAAATAATGCTATGATGAACATAGGAGTGCATGTATCTTTTCCAATTAGTGTTTTTGTTTTCTTCAGATAAATATGAAGTGGAATAGCTGGATCATATGGTAGTCCTATTCTTAATATTTTGAGGAATCTCCATGCTGTTTTCCATAGAGGCTGAACCTGTTCACATTCCCATCAACAGTATATAATTCTTCTCTTTTCTCCACATTCCCTCCAATACTTGTTATTTCTTGTCTTTTTAATAATAGCCATTCTGATGGGTATGAGGTGATCTTTCAGTGTGGTTTCAATTAACATTTCCCTAATAATCAGTGATGTTGAATATCTTTTCATGTGCCTGTTGGCCATCTGTATGTCTTCTTTGGCAAAATGTCTATTCAGGTCCTCTGCCCATTTTTTTTAACCAGGTTGTTTATTTTCTGGTTGTTGAATTATATTTCTTTATTTATTTTAGATATTAACCCCTTGTTGGATATATGATTTTCAAATATCTTCTCCCATTCAGTAGGTTGCCTTTTAGTTTTGATGATGGTTTCCTTTGCTGTGCAGAAGCTTTTTAGTTTGATGTTGACCCATGTGGTTATTTTTGCTTTTGTTTCCCTTGCTTTTGGAGTAATATCTACAAAATCATTGCTAAGACCGAAGTTGAGGAGCTTACCACCTATGTTTTCATCTAGGAATCTTTTGGTTTCAGGTTTTACATTCAAGTCTTTAATCCATTTTGAGTTAATTCTTGTGTATAGTGTAAGATAGTGGTCTAGTTTCATTCTTTTCCATGTGACTCTCTAGTTTTCCCAACACCATTTATTTAAGAGACTGTCCTTTCTACATTGTATTTTCTGGACTCCTTTGTCATAAATTAATTGTTCATATATGTGTGGGTTTATTTCTGGGTTCTAAGTTTTGTTCTATTGATCTGTGTCTTTTTTATGCCATCCTGTTTTGATTACTATAGTTTTGTAGTATAGTTTGAAAGCAGGGAGTGTGATACCTTCAGCTTTGTCTTCTTTCTCAAGATTGCTTTGGCTATTCAGGATCTTTTGTAGTTCCATACAAATTTCAGAATTATTTGTTCTAGTTCTGTGAAAAAGGCCATTGTAATTTTGGTGGGGTTTGCCTTGAATCTGTAAATTGCTTTGGGTAATACACATATTTTAACAATATTAATTCTCCCATCCTTGAGCATGGAATTTCTTTCCATTTATTTATGTTTTCTTCAGTTTCTTTTATTTGTGTCATACTTTTCAGTGTACAGATCTTTTACCTCCTTGGTTAAATTTATTCCTAACTATTTTATGATGTTTGATGAAATTGTAAATAGAATGCTTTCTTAAATTCTCTTTCTGATAGTTCATTATTAGTGTATAGAAACAACATAGTCTTCTGTATATTGATTTTGTATCCTACAACTTTACTGAAATTGTTTATTAGTTCTAGCAGTTTTTTTGGGGAGTCTTTAGGGTTTTCTATATACAGTATCATGTCATCTGCAAATAGTGACTGTTTTACTACTTCCTTTTTGATTTGGATGTCTTTTATTTCTTTTTCTTGCCTAATTGCTCTGGATAGGACTTCCAATACTAAGTTGAAAAAAAGTGGTGAGAGTAGGCATCCTTGTCTCATTCCTGATATTAGAGAGAAAGCTTTAAGCTTTTCACCCATAAGTATGATGTTAGCTGTGGGTTTGTCATATATAGCCTTTATTATGTGAGATACATCCCCTCTATACCCACCTTGATGAGATTTTTCATCATAAATGAACGTTGAATTTTGTCAAATGCTTTTTATGCATCTATTGAGAGGATCATATGATTCTTATCCTTTGTTTCGTTAATGTGGTATATAGCATTGGTTGATCTGTAGGTGTTTAAACATCTTTGCATCCCTGTAATAAATCCCTCTTCATTATGGTGTATGACCCTTTTAATGTATTGCTGAATTCGGTTTGCTAATATTTTGTTGAGGATTTTTACATTTATGTTTATTAAGGATACTGGCCTGTAATTTTCTTTTTTTCTGGTGTTCTTGTCTGGTGTTGGTATAAGGGTAATGCTGGCCTGGTAAAATGAGTTTGGAAGTCTTCTCTCCTCTTCAGTTTTTTTGGAAGAGTTTGAGAAAGATAAATATTAAATCTTTGAATTTTTAGTAGAATTCACCAGTGATGCTGTCTGGTCCTGGAGAGTTGTTTGTTGGGAGGTTTTTGATTACTTATTCAATCTCCTTAGTAGTAACTGGTTTATTCAGATTTTTTATTTTTTCATAAGTTAGTCTTGGGAGATTGTATGTTTCTGGAAATTTATCCATTTCTTCTATGTTGTCTAATTTGTTGATGTATAATTGTTCATAGTAGACTCTTATGTCCTTTGTATTTCTGTGCTATCAGTTGTAAAATTTCCTCTTCCATTTCTGATTTTGTCTATTTGAGCCCTCTCTCATTTTTTCTGGTAGTCTAGCTAAAGGTTTGTCAATTTTATCTTTTCAAAAACAACCTATTAATTTCATTGATCTTTTCTATTGTCTTTTTAGTCTCCCTTTCAGTTATTTCCATTCTGATCATTAATATTTCATTCCTTCTATTAGCGTTGAGCTTCATTGTTCTTCTTCTATTTCTTTTAGGTATAAAGTCAGATTGTTTATTTGAGATTTTTCTTGTTTCTTGAGGTAGACCTATATTGCTATGAGCTTCCCTCTTGGAATCGCTTTTGCTGGATCCCATACATTTTGGTATGTTGTATTTGTGTTTTCATTTGTCTCTAGATATTTTTTGATTTATTCAATAATCCATTGGTTTTTCAGTAGCATGTTGTTTAATCTCCACATTTTTGTGTTTTTTTTTTCCAATTTTCTTTTTGTAATTGATTTCTAGTTTCACATCAGTGTGGTCAGGAAAGATGCTTGAGATGATTTCAATATTCTTGAATTTATTGAGACTTGTTTTGTGGCCTAGCATGTAATCTATCCTGGAAAATGTTCCATGTGCACTTGAGAAAAATGTGTATCCTACTGATTTTGGATAGAATATTCTTTCTATATCTATTAAGTCCATCTGGTCTAATGTATCATTTTTTTTAAGATTTTATTTATTTATTTTTCCCCCCAAAGCCCCAGTAGATAGTTGTATGTCATAGCTGCACATCCCTCTAGTTGCTGTATGTGGGACGCGGCCTCAACATGGCCAGAGAAGCGGTAGGTCGGTGTGTGCCCGGGACCCGAACCCAGGCCGCCAGCAGCGGAGCACGTGCACTTAACCGCTAAGCCACAGGGCCGGCCCTGGTCTAATGTATCATTTAAGGTAAATGTTTCTCTACTGTATTTTTGTCTGTATAAGATATCCATTGATGTAAGTGGTGTGTTAAAGTTCCTTACTATTATTGTATTGCTATCAATTTTTCCCTTTAGGTCCATTAACATTTGCTTTGTGTATTTTTGTGCTTCTAAGTTGGGTGTGTATATATTTATAAATGTTATATCTTCTTGCTGGTTTGGCCATTTTATCATTATCTAATGCTCTTCATTGTCTCTTACTACAGTCTTTCTTTGAAAGTCTATTTTGTCTGATATGAATATAGCTACACCAGCTTTCTTTTTGTCTCCATTTGCACAGAATATATTTTTCCATTTCTTCACTTTCCATCTGTATGTGCCCTTAGTTCTGAAGTGAGTCACTTGCAGTCAGTGTATAGATGGGTCTTGTTTTTTGTCCGTTCATCCAGTCCATGTCTTTTGATTGGAGAGTTTAGTCTACTTACATTTAAAGTAATTATTGATAGTGATGATTGCCATTTTGTTAACCATTTTCGGGCTGTTTTCATAGTTCCTCTCTCTTCCTTTCTCCCCTTGTGTTTTGATAGTTTTCTTTAGTCTCATGTTTAGATTCCTTTCTTATTTTCTTTCTCGTATTTACTATAAGTTTTTGCTTTGTGGTTACTGTGAGGTTCAGATGTAATATCCTATGTATATAACAGTCTGTTTTATGCTGATAGCAACTTAAATTTCAACACATCCTAAAAGTTTACATTTTTACTCCCCTCTTCCCATATTTTATATTCATGATTTCACCTTTTCCATCTATTTATTTTATGCATTCCTTAACTAATTATTTTAGTTTTAGTTAATTTTATTACTTTTATCTTTTAACCTTCATATTTGCTTTATAAGTGATTGATCCCCTATCTTTACTACATATTTACCTATTCCAGTGAGATTTTTACTTTTGT
Organism: Ceratotherium simum simum; assembly: GCF_057802395.1. Taxonomy (NCBI): domain Eukaryota; kingdom Metazoa; phylum Chordata; class Mammalia; order Perissodactyla; family Rhinocerotidae; genus Ceratotherium; species Ceratotherium simum. The sequence continues at coordinate 71,558,757 of NC_141940.1, forward strand.
ATGTTTTCTTGTTATTAATCAGTGCCATTTCATTTCAGCTTAAAGAAGCCCTTTTAACATTTCTTGTAAAGATGGTTTAGTGGTGATGTACTCCTTTAGTTTTGCTTATCTGGAAAACTCTTCATCTCTCCTCAATTCTGAATGATAACCTTGTCAGGTAGAGAATTCTTTGTTGGAAGTTTTTTCCTTTCAGCACTTTGAATATGTCATGCCACTCTCTTCTGGCCTGCAAAGTTTCTGCTGAAAAATCTGCTGACAGTCTTATGAGGTTTCTCTTGTATGTAATAAGTTGTTTTTCTTCTTCTTCTTTTTCTTTGTGAGGAAGATCAGCCCTGAGCTAACATTCAATGCCAATCCTCCTCTTTTTTGCTGAGGAAGATTGGCCTGGGGTTAACACCCATGCCCATCTTCCTTTACTTTATATGGGATGCCACCACAACATGGCTTGACAAGCAGTGTATCAGTGGGCACCCGGGATCCAAACCTGTGAACCTCGGGCTGCCAAAGTGGAGCACACACTTAATCTCTGTGCCACCGGGTATGACCTCGGTTTTTTCTTTTGTTGCTTTTAAGATTCTCTCTTTATCTTTCATTTTTACCATTTTAATTATGATGCGTCTTGGTGTGGGTCTCTTTGGGTTCATCTTATGTGGAACTTTCTGGGTTTCCTAGACCTGGATGTCTGTTTCCTTTCCCAGATTAGGGAAATTTTCAGCCATTATTTCTTTAAATATGTTTTCTTCTCCTTTCTCTCTCTCTTCTGTGTATGGGACCCCTATAATGCAAACGCTATTCCACTTGATGTTGTCCCAAAAGTCTCTTAGGCTATCCTCACTTTTTATTTATTTATTTTTTACTATGAATCATTTATTTATTTTTTTGAAACACAATTATGACTTTATTTATAAAGCTTCATTTTCTTCACAATTTTAGTTCAGTGGTTTTTTTTTTGTTTATTGCAGTAACATTGATGATGTACACCTGAAATTTATACAATGTTACAAACCAATATCCTCACTTTTTAAATTCTTTTTTTCTTTTTGCTGCTCTGACTGGATGAGTTCCATTACTTTCTCTTCCAGCTTGCTGATCTGTTCTTCTTCTTCATCCAGTCAGCCGTTAAAGCCCTCTAGTTTTTTTCAGTTCAGTTATTGTAATTTTTAGCTCTGCAACTTTTGTTTAGAATTTTCTATCTTTCTGTTGAAGATATCAGTGTGTTCATCTGTTCTCCCAAGTTTGGTGAACATCTTTATGAACCTTACTCTGTACTCTTTATTGGGTAGATTGCTTATCTCCATTTCATTACTGTTTTTTCCTGAGGTTTTGTCTTGTTCTTTGGAATATATTCCTTTGTCTCCTCATTTTGCCCGAGTCTGTTTTTGTAGTATTTGCTTAATATATTTAGGTGTTTCAATGTTGGGTGCATAAATATTTATGATTGTTACATATTCATGATGGGTTGACTCCTTTATCATTATATGATGACCTTCTTGTCTCTGGTTATCATTTTTGCTTAAAATCTATTTTTTCTGATACAAATATGGCTACCTCTACTTTTTGTGTGTATGTGTGAGGAAGATTAGCCTTGAGCTAACATCTGTTGCCAATCTTCCTCTTTTTCCTGAGGAAGACTCTCTCTGTGCTAGCAACCATGTCCATCTTCCTCTACTTTGTATGGGACGCCGCCACAGCATTGCTTGACAAGAGGTGCATCGGTCTGCGCCTGGGATCTGAACTCACGAACCCCAAGCCACCAAAGTGGAGTGTGCGAACTTAATTGCTACACCACTGGGCCGGGCCTCTACCCCTACTTTTTTGATTCCTACTTTTATGGAATATTTTTTTCATTCCTTCACTTTGAGCATATGTGCGTCCTGAAAGGTGAAGTGAGTCTCTTGTAGGCTGTATATAGCTGGGTCTTGTTTTTTTCTTCCATGCAGCTATTCTGTTTTTTTTTTTTTGATAATTTGGAGAATTCAATCTATTTATATTTAGAGTAATTATTGATATGTAAGAAATTACTAATGCCATCTTATTTGTTGCTTTCTGGCTGTTTTTTGGTTCCATTGTTCCTTTTTTCTCTTTTTCTGCCTTCTTTTGTAAATTGGTGATTATCCATGGTGGTCTACTCCGATTTCCTTATCTTTGTCTTTTGTTAATCTACTATAGGTTTTTCCCTTGCAGTTACCATGAGGCTTACAGAAAACATCTTATAGATAAAAGAATCCATTTTAAGCTGATAGCAACTTAACTTCAATCACATACAAAAGCTTTACCCTTTTACTCCCCCTTTTATGTTTTTGACGTCACAACTTATCTTTTTATATTGTGTATTCTTAACAAATTATGTGTTATATTTATTTTTAATGCTCTTTTCCTTTAACCTTTATACTATAGTTAAGCGGTTAACACACCATTTTATTACAGAATTAAAGGTTTCTGAATCAGACTGTATATTTACCTTTACTAGTGTGTTGTATATTTTTGTATGATTTCTTGTTACCAATGAATATCTTCTTTTAGCTTGAAGAGCTCCTTTGAGTATTTTTGTAAGACAAGTCTAATGGTGATGAACTCCAGCTTTTCTTAGTCTGAGAATTTTTTACTTCTCCTTCAATTCCAAAGAATAACTTTGCCATATAGAATATTCTTGCCTAGCAATTTTTCTTTCAACACTTTGTATATATCATTCCACTTTCACGTGGTCTGCATGTTTCTGCTGAGAAATCCACCAATAGTCTAATGGGGCTTACTTTGTGGGTCACAATTTTTTTCTCTTAGCATTCTTTCTCTTTTATTGATGTTTGATAATTTCATTATAATGTGTCTTGGAGAAGTTCTTTTTGGATTGAGATAATGGATGATCTACTAGCTTCATGTACTTGGATATCCAAGTCTATCCCCATGTTTGGGAAGTTGTAAGCTATTATTAAATAAACTTTCTGCCCCCTTCTCCCTCTCTTCTTCTGGAATTCCAATGATTCTGATATTATTTTGATGGTGCTTGTAGGCACCATCACATAGGCTTTCCTTGCTCTTTTTCATTCATTTTCCTTTGCCCTTTTCTGACTTTAAAGTGCCTATACTCTGTCTTACTCATATTTTTCTTCCGTTTGGTGTATTCTGCTATTGGTATTTTCTGTTGCATTTTTCATTTTATTTATTTAATTCTTCACTCCAAATTTTCTGTGTTTCTTTTTTATAATTTCTCTCTCTTTTAAAAATTTCTCATTTTTTTGATGTATTGTTTTTCTAATTGAATTGAATTGTCTTTCTGTGTTTTCTGGTAGCATATTGAGTTTCCTCAAAACAGCTATTTTGAATTCTTTATTGGGTAAATTGTGTATCTCCATGTCTTTGGTTTTGGTTACTGGAGGATTAATATGAACTTTAGGTGATGTCATGTTTCCTTGTTTCTTCATGTTTTTTGGAGTTTTGTGTTGCTGTTTTATGAATTAGCAGTCACTTCATCCAATCTTTACAGGCTGCCTTCAGATGTGACATACTTTTTGTTGGTCCTGCTTATATCTAGGGCTTTCTCTGGCCTTGTATCAATACACCTGCTCCATGCTTCTTGCTCCATTTTGTGGTTAAGTTTTTAAGCTTGTATGTCTTCTCTTGATTTAGAAGTCACCAAGCCAGCTGTTGGAAATCTCTTTTTTGTTTTCCCAATTGTGGTGGCACAGCTCAAGTTTCTAGTTTCTCATTTGCCCATAGACCATGGACTGTTTTTGGTGTGCACTCTCTGTCTACTGGAGTTCACTCTCACAGCTGCTCTTAGAAGCATGTACAAGGAGGTGGTCTCAGAGAGAGAGAAAATGTCAGTTTGGCATTTGTGGTATTGGAGGTGTCCACACACCAGGGAGATCCTTGGGTAATGTTTTCCCAGCAGCTCATGGGTGGGCTTTCTGCCGGAGTTCAGAACACAGTCAACAGGACCACATCCCTTTAATGCCCTCTGATATTCTTATTTGCCTCTCTCCCAATCTCCTCCCTCCCCCCTCTTCATGGAGGTACTGCCTCAAAACTCAGGGTGCTACAGGACAGAAATGGGTTTCTCCAGCAACATCCTGCACAGCTGGGGAAGGTGGGTACTCACTCACTGCTCTCCCTTCCCCCCATGGGAAAGGTTGCTACCAGCTAGTTCAGACCCACACTGTGCTGTCGTGGGGGAGGGTCAGCGCTGGCAAATTTCCTCTTACTCTCTCCAATGCATCAAAACACTTTTTTTTTTTGCTCCAATGGAATGCTGGAGTCTCTCCTCAGGAAACCTGGACATCTACATAGTCCCTCTCATCTGTGTCTGCCCAAATGAGTGCTCTCTAGGTGTTACCCAACTGCAGCCATGAGGGGCTGAGACTGGTTCACAGTCTCCTGCTGGCTTCATGGCCTGTACTGAGGTCCATCTGCCTATTACCCAACACGCAGGTGGGTGAGACTCCTCCAAGGTCCCGTGACATATGGTGCTTGATCCCACATCTCCCACAGAGACACTTTTGTTTGTGAATGGATGATAAATTCTGGTTAAAAGGAGGAACAAAAAGGAAGGATGTTTTATGCCACCATGATGCTGATGTCACTCTAAGATTACTATTTAGATTACTGTAGCATTTTTATTGTGGTAAAATATACATAACATAATATTTATCATTTTAATTATTTTAAATGTAAAGTTCAGTGGCGTTAAATGCATTCACATTATTGTGCAACTATCATCACTTTCCATTTTCAAAATTTTCATCACACCAAACAGAAACTCTGTACCAAATAAGCAGTAACTCTCCATATTTGCAGCCCTTCAGGTCCTGGTGAACTCTAATCTACTTTCTGACTTTATGGATTTGCCTATTCTAGATATTGCGTATGAATGGAATCATACAATATTTACCATTTTGTGAAAGGTTTTTTTTCACATAGTATAATGTTTTTAAGGTTCATGTGTGTTCTAACATGTATCAGAACTTCATACACTTTTAAGGCTGAAAAATATTCTGTGTTATGTATACACCACATATTTTTTATCCATTCATCTGTCCATGAACATTTGAATATGAATTTTAGGATTAGCTTTTCCATTTCTGTAAAAAAGGCCATGGAATTTTTTAAAGGATTCAGTCTAATGTGTAGGTGCTTTGAGGTGTATTACCATTTTAGCAATATTAAATTTTTCAATCCATAAACATGGTTTATCTTTCCATTTATTTAGGTCTTCTTCAATTTCTTTCCACAATATTCTGTAGTTTTCAGTGTACGTAGTCTTGTGCCTTCTTGTTTAAATTTATTCCTATATATTTAATTCTTTTTGAGGCTAATTTAAATGGAATTGTCTTATTAATATCATTTCATATTATTTATTGCTAGTGTATGGAAATACAATTTATTTTTGAGTGCTGATATATCTTGAAACTTTGTTGAACTCATTTATCAGCTCTAATAGTTTTTGTGGATTCTTTAAGATTTTCTAGATATAAGATTATGTGTAAGATCTACAAATAGAAATAGTTTTAGGTCTTACTTTCCATTTTGAGTGTCTTTTATTTCTTTTTCTTTCCTAACTGGTCTGGCTAGAATTTCCAATACAATGTTGAATAGAAGTGATGAGAGTACATATTCTTGTTTTGTTCCTTATTGTAGATGGAAAGCTTTCAGATTTTCACCATTGAGTATGGTTTCAGCTGGGTTTGTTTTATAAATGCCTTTTATCATGGTGATAAAGCTCCCTTGTTTTCCTCGTTTGTTGATTGTAGTTATAATGGAAATGTCTTAAATTTAATCAATTGTTTTTTTGCATCGATTGACTTGTTTTTTACTTTATTTTGTTAATGTGATGTGTGACATTTATTGATTTTCATATGCCGAAATACCTTTGTATTTCATGGGTAAATCTCACGTGGTAATGGCATGTATTCCTTTTAATATGCTGTATTATTTAGAGGATTTTTTGCATATATTTTTATAAGGTAGAGTGGTTTGTAGTTCTCTTTTGTTTTTTTGAGTGAGGGAAGGGTGTCTCTGGCCTCAGTATAGGGTAATACTAGCCTCATAGAATGTGTTAGAATATTTTCCTTTGTTTTCTATTTTTATGGAATGGTTTGAATAGAATTGGTGTTAATTTTTCTTTACATGTGGTTAGAATTCATCAGTAAAGCCATCTGGTCCTGGGGTTTTGTTTTGGGGAAATGTTTGATTACTGATTCAGTCTCTATACTTATTTTATGTCTATTTTGATTTTATGCTTCTCCTGAGCCAGTTTATGCATTGTGTGTGATTCTAAGAGTTTGTCCATTTTATCTAGGTTAATTGTTACTGTACAATTATTCATACAATTCTCTTAAATCTTTTTTATTTCTGGAAGGTGGTTATAATGTCCCCACTGTCATTCCTGAATTTAGTACTTTGAGTTTTCTATCTTTTTTCTTTTTCTTCTTTTTGTGAGGAAGATCAGCCCTGAGCTAACATCCATGCCAATCCTCCTCTTTTTGCTGAGGGAGACCAGCCCTGAGCTAACATCTTCTGCCAATCCTCCTCCCCTTTTCCCCTTTTCCCCTTTTTCTCCCCAAAGCCCCAGTAGATAGTTGTGTGTCATAGTTGCACATACTTCTAGTTGCTATATGTGTGATGCCACCTCAGCATGGCTGGACAAGTGGCACATGGTTGCACGCCGGGGATCTGAACCCGAGCCGCCAGTAACGGAGCGCACGCACCCAACTGCTAAGCCACGGGGCCGGCCTTTCTTTTTTCTTAATAAATATTGCTAAGCTTTTGCCAAACTTGATATTTCAAAGAACCAACTTTTTGTTTTGTTAATTCTGTTGCTTTTCTAGTCTCTCTTTCAATTATATCTGATGTGATCTTATTAAAAAAATAATTTTCTTCCCCCTGCTTTCTTTGAGTTTCGTTGCATTTCCTGTTTTTATTACCTAAAGATAAGTTAAGTTACTGATTTGAGGTAATTTTTCTTTATTAATGTGTGTGTTTCAATATATAAATTTCCATTGAGCACTGTTTTTCCTGCATCCCATAAATTTTGTCATGTTGTGTTTTTCTTTTCATTCTTCTCAAAGTAATTGCTAATTACCGTTGTGATTTCTTTTTTGACTCATATGTTTGTAAGAGTGCATTTATTAATTTCATGTTTGTAAATTTTACATTTTTCTCAATTTCTACTTTTATTTCATTGTACTTGAAGAAGACACTTTGATTGCAACTTTTGAAATTTATTGAAACTTGTTTTGCAACCTAATATGTAGTCTATACTGAAGACTGTTCTATGTATGTTCAAGAAGAATGTATATTCCAATGTTTTGTGGTTGAGTGTTCTGTATATGTCTGTTAGGTCTCTTCAGCTTATAGTTGTTTTCAAGTCCTCTATTTCCTTATTGATCTATTCTCTGGTTGTTATCCATTATTGAATGTGCATTGTTGAAGTCACAAACTGTTATTGTAGAACTTTTTATTTATCCCTTCAATTCTGTTTGTTTTTGTTTTGTATATTTTGGGGGCACTTTTATTAGGTATGTATATGTTTATAATTGTTATATCTTCTTGAAGGATGGAGTTACAAATCAAAGTAAATTAACACCGGTTTTTATATATATATATATGTATTTACTTTTACCAGTGTTTTTTATTTATTTGTATGGCTTCGAGTTACTGCCTAGTGTCCTTTTCTTTCAGCCTGAAAGACTTACTTTAGCACTTTTTGTAGGAAGTTCTACTAGAGATGCACTTCCTTCATCCTTCTCTATCTGGAAATGTCTTGATTTCCTCTACATATTTGAAGCATATTTTTTCCAAGATATAAAAACCTTGGTTGATGTTATTTTTTTCTTTAAGCACTTTAAATATGACATTCCACTGCTTTCTGCCCTCCATGGTTTCTGTGAAAAGTCTCCTCTCATGTTGCTTTCAAGATTCTCTCTTTGTATTGGGCTTTCAACAGTTGGATTATAGTGTGTCTCTCTGTGGATCTCTGATTTTATCATGCTTGGAGTTTGTTGAGCTTCTTGTATGTTTAGGTTCATGTCTTCCATGAAGTTTGGGAAGTTGTCTTATTATTTTATCAAATATTCTTTCTGCCCCTTTCTCTCTCTCCTCTCCTTCTGGAACTTCAAATATGAGCATGTTGGTATGCTTGATAATGGTCCACAGGTCTCTTAGGTACTTCTCACTTTTCTTCATTCTCTTTGTTTCTCCTCCTCAGACCAAATAAATTCCATTGATCTATCTTCAAGTTTCCTGATTCTTCTGCCTGCTCAAATTTGCTGTTTAACTTCAGTGAAATTTTCATTTGTTATTATACTTTTCAGCTTTAGAATTTCTATTTCATTCATTATTATAATTCTATCTTTTAATTAATGTTTTGTATTGGTTAAGGATTATTAACCTGATTGTTTAGTTCTTTGTCCATGGTTTCTTTACCTCTTTGAGTATATTTAAGATAGTTGATTTAAAGTCTTTGTCTAGCATATCCAATACCATGGCTTAATCTGAGATGATTTCTATTAGTTTCTGTTTTTTTTCCTGTGAATGGGCCATACTTTGTTTTCTTGCATGTCTCATAATTTTTTTTTCAAAACTGGACATTTTGAAGATTTTAGTGTTATAACTGGAAATGAGATCTCTCCCCAGGATTTGTTGTTACTGCTTGTTATGGGTTGTAGTTTATTGTTTGTTTAGTGACCATTATGAACTATTTTTATGACTGTATGCTTTGTCGTACATGGTCACTGATGTCTCTGTTTTGTTAGCTTAGTGGTCAGCTAGTGATTTAACATAGATTTCCTTAAATGACTGAAGTCAACAAAAATATCCTGCCCTGGTCTTTTCATTTTGACTCTGTGTTAAGGTAGTCTTTCTATACTTAGCCAGGCAATTTACAACTCTTCCTTAGCATTAAAATCCTGCTTGTTTGGAGCCTAAATGCCAGTCAGAGGTGAAAACTTAAGGACATGTAAGATCTTTTTCGAGAACTAATCCAGCCCTTGGCATGGCCTGGCCTTAAGATTTCCCAGTATATGCAGGAACTTTCTAAATCCTTGTTCCCCCATGTATCTCCTTCCCTACACTCTTCCTAGCCTTTTCCATTTACCTGCTGCTTGCCTTATCTGTTATACCTTGCTCCAGGTGGCTGAAGCTGGCACAGCTCCTTTTAAGAGATTTTGAAAATACCACTCAGGAGACCACTCCAGTCCTGGAAAGTTCTGAGATGGGAAAAACAAAGGCAAGCCTCTAAGTCAATCTCTCAGGGAAAATCATCAGAGAAGTAAAACACACAATCAAAATTCTTTAACAACAAGGTCCATATTACCCCCTTTGGCACCCGAAAGTCAGAAAAGAAACATAAGCCACCATCCTCAATGCTACCACCAAGCTGGGGAATGAAGATGATAGGTGGGTTTCTTATAATACCATAATGCTCTCTTACTGAAATTTAGCAGCTTCATTTTCATTAACCGTTTCCTTTGTTATTTTAAATTTTTAATTAGATTTCAAAGTGCCAAAAAAATTGATTTTGACATGTTTTTTCAGCCTAATTATTGCTTTCATGGAGAAGTGGAGTTTTGGAAGTCCCTATTCCACCATTTTTTATGACATCAATCTGTTTTTCCTTCATCTTTGGAAAATAATTTTGCTGGATGTAAGGTTCTTGGTTAACAATTTTTTTTCTTTCAGCACTTTGAATATATCATCCATTATTATCAGGCTTCAATTATTTATGAGGAGAAGGCAGCTTTTAATCTTACTTAGATTCCTTTCTTCCTGATGAGTAGCTTTATTCTTTATCCTTGGCCTTCAACATTTTCACTAGGTTGTGTCTGAGTGTGGAGCTCTTAGTGTTTATCTTAGTTGCAGTTTATTGACCTTCTTGAGTGTGTTGATTAATGCTTTTAATCAAATTTAGGAAGCTTTTAACAATTAATTCTTCAAATATTGTTTTTACTCCTTTTCCTCTCTCCTCTCCTTCTGGTACTCCTATTAATATATTTGATGTAATTTATTGTATCCTACATTTCTTTGAGACTTTATTTTTCTTTATTATTTTTTCTGTCTGTTCTTAAGATTGTATTATTTCTATTTTTCTCTCTTCGAGTTTACTGATTATTACTTCTGCCAGCTCAAATCTACCTTTGAGTCACTTTAGTAAAGTTTTATTCTGGTTATTATATTTTTCAATTCCAGAAATTCTATTTGATTCTTTTTTACCACTTCTATCTTTTTATTAGTTTTCTATATTTTATAAGATATTGTCATCGTGCCTTCCTTTAATTCTTTCAATATTATTTCCTGTAGCTCTTTGAATATATTTATAATAGTTGCTTTTTAGTCCTGTCCACTCAGTCTAGCATAAGGACCTGCTCAAATAAAATTTCTATTGTTTATCTTTTTCCTGTGTATGGGTCATATTTTTCTGTATGTATTTTAATATTTTTTGCTAAGTGGGCTTTTTGGACAATATATTGTAGCTAATCTAAATAGTGATAATGATGGCTAATTTACTTGACTGGGCTAAGGAGTGCCCAGATAGCTGATAAAATATTATTTCTGGGTGTGTCTGTGATGGTGTTTCCAGAAGAGATTAGCATTCAAATTGGTGAACTGAATAAAGAAGATGGCCTTCCTCAATGAAAGTGGGTGTCACTCATCCATTGAGAGCCTGAATAGAACAAAAAGTGGAGGAAGGGAAAATTTTCCCTCTGCTTGAGCCGAGACATCCATCTTCTCCTGCCCTCAGACATCAGTGCTTCTGGTTTTTATGCTTTTAGACTCAGATCTGGATTTACATCATCAACCTCCTAATTCTCAGGCCTTTGGACTTGGACTGAATTACGTCACCAGCTTTCCTGGTTCTCTAGCTTGCAGATGGCAGATTATGGGACTTCTCAGCCTTGATAAACATGTGATCCAATTCCTATCATAAATCTATCTATCTATCTATCTATCTATCTATCTATCTATCTATCTACCATCTATCTATCTATCTATCATCTATCAAATTTGTTCTGTTTCTCAGGAGAATTCTGACTACTACACAGATTTACCTCCTCCTCTATGGCTTATTGTTATTGTTTCAATTGGTCTATTTGTTTAGAGACTTGGCTAAACTTAATCTCTGAATTCTTTTTCCTCCTTAAGTGCCTAGCTTCTTCTTTTTATGTATTTATTTTTATTGAGATAACATTGGTTAATCACATTATATAAATTTCAGGTGTACATCATTATATTTTGATTTCTGTGTAGACTACGTCATGTATACTTCCAAAGACTAATTACCATTCATCACCATACGCATGTGCTCAGTCACCCCTTTCACTCTCCTCCCTCCCACCTTCCCCTCTGGTAACCACCAATCTAATCTCTGTATCTGTGTGTTTGTTTGTTGTTCTTTGATCTTCTATTTATAACTGAGATCATATGGTATTTGACTTTCTCCATCTGACAATTTCACTGAGCGTAATACCCAAAAAGTCCACCTATGTTATTGCAAATGGCAAGATTTCATCTTTTGTTATAGATGAGTAGTATTCCATTGTGTATATATACCACATCTTCTTTATCCATTCATCCCTTGATGGGCATTTAGGTTGTTTCCAAGTCTTGGCTATTGTGAATAATGCTGCAGTGAACATAGGGGTGCATATATCTTTACACATCCATGTTTTCATGTTCTTTGGATAAATACTCTGCAGTGGAACACTTGGATCATATGGTAGTTCTATTCTTAATTTTTTGAGGAATCTTCATACTGTTTTCCATGGTGGCTGCACCAGTTTGCACTCCCACCAGCAGTGTACGAGAGTTCCCCTTTCTTCACATCCTCTCCAACACTTGTTATTTCTTTTCTTGTTAATTATAGCCATTCTGACAGGCGTGACTTGATATCTCATTGTAGTGTTGATTTGTTTTTCTCTAATAATTAGTAATGGTGAACATCTGTTCATGTGCCTGTTGGTCATCTGTATATTGTGGGAGATCAAGATTTGGCCACCCTGAAATATATCTCTTTACCTTGATTGTTTTCTCTGAAGGACATTTGACCTCCCCCACTAACTGCCTAAAGAATCTGACATGGTGGCTCCTTCCTGGAACAGATCTTCTATCATGATGGCTATAAAGATAATGTAGGATAGAGGTTACAATAGCAAATGCACCAAGCCTCTTTTATCAAAAAACTCTGTCTCTCCCTGACCACATTATCTATAGATGACCCCAAAAAGAATTGTCCTCCTGCCCTCTGAAGTCCCAGGCCACTACACACCCCCAACACGCTCCTCGCCTTTAGCTGCAATACTTAAGCAAGCAGCTTAGACAGAGGGACGAGTTGCTCATTTCTGAGCTTCTCCCATGTATACATGTTATTAAACTTGGTATTATTTTCTCCTGCTAACCTGTCTTGTTGATTATTTGGCCAGCCATAAGAACCTTAAGGAAAAGGGCAGAGGGAGATTCTCCCTCTTCCCCCTACAATATCTTCGTTGGAGAAATGTCTGTTCAGATCTTTTGCCCATTTTTTAACTGGGTTGTTTGTTTCTTTCTTGTTGAGATGTATGTTTTCTTTATATATTTTGGATATTAACTCCTTATCAGGTATATGGTTTGCAAATATCTTCTCCCAATTGTTAGGTTGTCTTTTCAATTTGTTGATGGTTTCCTTTGCTGTGCTGAAGCTTTTTAGTTTGATGTAGTCCCATTTGTTTATTTTTTATTTTGCTTCCCTTGCATGGTCAGATGTGGAATTTGAAAATGTGCTGCTAAGACTGTTGTCAAAGAGCGTACTAACTACGTTTTCTTCTGGAAGTTTTATGATTTCAGGTCTTATGTTCAAGTCTTTAATCCATTTTGAGTTAATTTTGGTGTATGGTCTAAGATAACCATCTACTTTCCTTCTTTTGTTTGCAGCTGTCCAGTTTTCCCAGCACCATTTATTGAAGAGACTTTCCTTTCTCCACTGTATGTTCTTGGCTCCCTTGTTGAAAATTAGCTGCCCATAGATGTGTTGGTTTATTTCTGGGCTCTCGATTCTGTTCCATTGATCTGTGTGTCTGTTTTTGTTCCAGTACAGTGCTGTTTTGATTACTACAGATTTGTAGTACATTTTGAAATCAGGGAGTGTGATACCTCTAGGTTTGTTCTTTTTTCTCAGGATTCCTTTGGCTATTCGGGGTGTTTTCTTGTTCTGTATAAATTTTAAGATTCTTTGTTCTATTTCTGTGAAAAACGTCCTTGGATCTTTCATAGGCATTGTATTGAATCTGGATATTGCTCTAGAAAGTATAGACATTTTAACTACGTTAATTCTTTGAATCCAAGAGCAGGAAATACCTTTCCATTTCTTTGTGTCTTCTTTAATCTCTTTGAACAATGTTTTATAGTTTTCAGTGTACAGGTCTTTCCCCTCTTTGGTTAAATTTATTCCTAAGTATTTTATTCTTTTTGTTGCAGTTGTATGTAGTATAGTATTCTTAATTTCTCTTTCTGCTATTTCATTGTTAGTGTATAGAAATGCAGCTGATTTTAGTATCTTTATTTTTTATCCTCCACATTTACTGTATTTATTTATTTTTTTCTAATAGATTTTTGGTGGATTCTTTAGAGTTTTCTTTATATAAAATCATGTCTTCTGCAAATATTGACGATGGTACTTCTTCCTTTCCAGTTTGGATCCCTTTTATATCTTTTTCTTGCCTCATGGATCTGGCTTGGCAGAGCCACCCAATACTATGTTAAATAAGAGTGATGAAAGTGGCATCCTTGTCTGGTTCCTGTTCTTAAAGGGATAGCTTTCAGTTTTTCTCTCTTGAGTATGATATTAGCTGTGGGTTTGTCATACATGGCCTTTATTATGTTGAGGTACATTCCTTCTATTCCCATTTTACTCAGAGTGTTTATCATAAATGGATGCTGTATCTTGTCAAATGTTGTCTCTGTATCTATTGAGATGATCATGTGATTTTTCTTCTTCATTTTGTTAATGTGGTGTATCACAATGATTGATTTTCAGACGTTGAAACATCCCTATAGCCCTGGAATAAATCCCACTTCACCATGGTGTATGATCTTTTTAATATATTGTATTCGATTTGCTAGTATTTTATTCAGGATTTTTGCACTGATATTCATCAGTGATATTGGCCTGTAATTTTCTTTTTGCGTGTTGTTCTCATATGGTCTTGGTATCAGGATAATGTGGGCCTTGTGGAATGAGTTAGGAAGCTTTCCCTCCTCTTCAACTTTTTGGAAGAGTTTGAGAAGGCTAGGTATTAAGTCTTCTTTGAATATTGGTAGAATTCAGCAAGGAAACCATCTGGTCTTGAACTTTTCTTTTTTGGGAGGTTTTTGGTTACTGTTTCAGTCTCCTTACTGGCGATTGGTCTATTCAAATTCTCTATTTCTTCTTGATTCAGTTTTGGACCATTGTATGACTCTAAGAATTTATCCATCTCTTCTAGATTATCTAATTTGTTGGTGTATAGCTTTTTGTAGTATTCCCTTATTGTCTTTTCTATTTCTGAGGTGTCCATTATAATTTCTCCTCTTTCATTTCTGATTTTATTTTTTTGAGCATTCTCTCTTCTTTTTCTTGGTGAGTCTAGCTAAGGTTTGTCAATTTATTTTTTCTTTTCAAAGAACAAGCTCTTAGTTTCATTAATTTTTCTAATGTGTTTTTAATCTCTATTTCATTTATTTCCACTCTGATTTTTATTATTTCCTTCTTTCTTCTGATTTTGCCCTTTGTTCTTTCTTCCTTTTCTATTTCCTTTAGGTGGACTGTTAGATTGTTTATTTGAGATTTTTCTTGTTTGTTGAGGTAGGCTTGCATTATTATAAACTTGCCTCTTATTACTGCTTTTGTTGTGTCCTACAAATTTTGGCATGTCGTATTTTCATTTTTATTTGTCACCAGGTATTTTTTTATTTCTTCATCCATGGAATCGTTCAGTAGCATTTCATTTAATCTCACATATTTGTGGCTTTTCCAGTTGTCTTCTTGTAATTGAGTTCTAGTTTCATACTCTTGTGGTCAGAAAAATGCTTGGTATAATTTCGATCCTCTTAAATTTATTGAGACTTCTTTTGTGGCCTCATATGTGATCTATCCTGGAGAATGTTCCATGTGTATTTGAAATGAATGTGTATTCTGTGGTGTTTGGATGGAATGTTCTGTATATATCTACTAAATCCATCTGGTCTAACGTGTCATTTAGGGCCTATGTTTACTTATTGATTTTTTTGTTTGGATGATCTACTCATTGATGTAAGTGGAGTGTTAAAGTCCTCTACTATTATTGTGTTACCATCTATTTCTACTTTTATGTCTGTTAAAAATTGCTTTATATATTTAGGTGCTCCTATGTTGGGTGCATAGATATTTACACGTGTTATATCCTCTTGATGGATTGTTCCCTTTATCATTGTCTAGTGCCCTTCATTGTCTCTTGTTACAGTTTTTGTTTTAAAGTCTATTTTTTCTGATATAAGTATTGCTACCCCAGTTTTCTTTTTATTGCCATTTGCTTGAAGTATCTTTCTCCATCCCTTCATTTTCAGGTTATGAGTGTCTTTAGGTCTGAAGTGTTTCTCTTGTATGCAGCATATATATGGGTCTTGTTTTTTATCAAATCCCCTGCCTTGTGTCTTTTGATTGGAGCATGTAGTCCATTGAAATTTAAAGTAGCTATCGATATATGTGTACTTACTTCCATTCTGTTACTTTTTTCCGGGTGTTTCAGTAGTTCTTCTCTATTCTTCTTCTCTTGCTCTCTTCTCTTGTGGTTTGATGTGTATATTGAGTATTATGTTTGAGTTCCTTTCTGTTAATTTTCTGTGTATTTATTATAGGTTTCTGGTTTGTGATTACCATGAGGTTCATATTTAATAAGTATGCACATAGCAATCTATATAAGTTGATGGTCTATATTGTGATGGTCTATATCAAGTTTGGTCTCTTTCTAAAGGTGCTACTCTTTTACTCCCCTCCTCCCACATTTTATGTTTTTGGTATCATACATAACCTTTTTTATGTGTATGTATCCATTAACCTCTTATCATGAAAACAGATAATTGTAGTACTTTTGCCTTTTCAACTTCATATTAGGTTCATAGATGATCGATATGCTACCTTTACTGTAGATTTGCCTTTATCAGTGATTTTGTTTTTGGTAATTTTCTTATTCCTCTTTGTGGTCTTTTCTTTTCCACTTAAATAAGTCTCTTTAGTATTTCTTGTAAAGCTGGTTTCTTGGTAATAAACTCCTTTAGTTTTTGCTTGACAGGGAAACTCTTTATCCTTCCTTCCAGTGCTAATGATAACCTTACCAGGTAGAGTATTCTTGGCTGTAGGTTTTTACCTCTCAGCAATTTAAATATACTGTGTTACTCCCTTCTAGCCTGTAAGGTTTCTGTTGAGAAGTCAGCTGATAACTTCATGGGGTTTCCTTTATATGTAACTTGTTGCCTTTCCCTTGCAGCTTTTAGGATTCTCTCTTTATGTTTAATTCTTCACATTTTAATTATAATGTGTCTTGGTGTGGGCCTCTTTGGGTTCATCTTGTTTGGTGCTCTTTGTGTTTCTGGTATCTGGATGTCTGTTTCCCTAGGTTAGGAAAATTTTCAGCTATTATTTCTTCAAATAGATTCTGTGCCCCTTTGTCTCTCTCTTCTCCTTCTGGGACACCTATAATATGGATGTTAGTATGCTTGATGTTGTCCCAGAGGTTCCTTCAACTGTCCTCATTCTTTTTAGCTCTTTTTTCTTTTTTCTGTTCAGCTTGGGTGATTTTCTCTCGTCTTTTGTTCAGCTTGTGGATCCATTCTTCTGTATCATCTACTCTGCTATTGATTCCCTCTAGTGGATTTTTCATTTCCATCATTGTATTCTTCAGTTCTGATTGGTTCTTTTTTATATTTTATGATTCTTTGTTGAGGTTCTCACTGTGTGTATCTCTTCTTCTTCCAAGATCGTGAGCATCCCTATGACTATTAGTTTGTACTGTTTTCAGGTATATTGTTTATCTCTGTTTCATTTAGTTCTTTTTCTGAGGATTCGTCCTGTTCCTTTATTTGGAACATACCTCTTTGTCTCCTCATTTTCTTATTTCCCTGTGCTTATGTTTATGTATTAGGTAGATCAGCTACGTCTCCCTATCTTGGGGAAGTGGCCCTATGTAAGAGATGGCTTATGAGACACAACAATGTACTTCTATCTTGTCACCAGTTCCAAATATTCCAGACGTGTCCCCTCTGTGGGTTACATGTGTCCTCTTGTGGTAGGGTTGCTCTGAATGAAGGTGCACGGGAAGGCTATGCTGTCCCTCTGGTTGGTTAGTTGTAAGGTTCAGCTCTGTGTGGCTTCTATGGTACCTTTATTCACTTTATTGGGTGGGGGGAGCCCCAGCACAGTTGGCTTCAAGGTCTAATAGCACACACCTGCTGCTATTTTGCTGTTAAGTGAGTAGGCCTCCAGCATGGCTGATTGCTAGGCTCAGGGGTTCACAGTTGCTGTAGGCTTCTGGCCTGGAAGGCTGGTTTCAGCTCTCCCAGGAGTGAAGCTGGGTGAAGCCAGCCCCAGGTGTGGCAGCACACAATTATTTCAGGCATTGGAAGATGGGGCAGATCCCTATGTGGCTGTTTGAGAAGCACAAGTCTCCTGCAGCTGACACACACCATCAATGCAGTCCTGTCCCATGCACATGCCCTGTCCCTCTGAAGTGGGCCCACTTGCCCTACTGCAGAGGCCCCATACACTCTTCCAATTAAGGCCCACCCCTCACTCATGCCCTGCCCCACAGAGGGGGATCCACTTTCCTTCCCCACTGAAGAGGTCCCACACACCCTGCCTATGTGATCCCACAAGTTGCCTGAGGGCTTGCTGGTGGGTGGGGCCAGTCCCTAGGGTGGGCTGCCTGCCCTGGCTGAGCTGGATTAAATTGGCGCTCTAGTGGGTGGGGCAAACCCCTGTGCTAACAAGCCAGGGGAAGAACTCCAATGGCATCTGCCAGCCTGTGTCAGCACACCTGTACTAGGTCACAATAATGGCTGCCACTAATGTGTCTTCCCTGGAGAGGTGGTCCCAGCCAACTCCTGACTCCCTGAGATGTGCCCAGAGCCTATCAAGTGAGTCTCTTTCACCAAGGAACTGTGTACCTTTCTTTATGGTGATTTTGTGTTGCTTTCTAGAATGGGTGAATTTGTGCTTGGGTCCTTTAAGAGCAGGCTTTTCTTTCTCTTATGTTCGATAGCTTTTCTGGGGGTATTCTGTTATTTTTTGAAGTTTCCAGTTGCTTATACCCATACTCATATTTTTCCTTGTAATTTTCCTTGTAATTTCCTTGTAATTTGTGGGATATGATTTTTGTTGTTTCATCCCCATTTACCTGTATTGGCCTGACTTTAATAGCAGGAGTGAGGAAAATTAAGTCCCTTTACACTACAGACGTACCTCATTTTATTGTGTTTCACTTTATTGCACTGCACAGATATTGTGCTTTTTGCAAATTGAAGGTTTGTGACAACCCTGCATTGAGCAAGTCTATTGGTGTCATTTTTCCAACAGCACTTGCTCACTTTGTTTCCATATGTCACATTTTAGTAATTCTTGCAATATTTCAAACTTATTATTATTATTATATTTGTTATGGTGATCTGTGATCAGTGATCTTTGATATTACTATTGTAATTGTTCTGAGGTGACACGAAATGTGGCCATATAAGACAGCAAACTTAATCAATAAATGTTGTGTGTGTTCTGACTGCTCCACCAACAGGCCATTCCCTTGTCTCTCTCCCTCTCCGTAGGCCTCCCTATTCCATGAGACACAATAATATTGAAATTAGGCCAATAAATAACTGTACAATGGGCTCTAAGTGCTCAAGTAAAAGGAAGAGTTGCACACCTCTCACTTTAAATCAAAAGCTAGAAATGATTAAACTTAGTGAGGAAGACATGTCAAAAGCCAAGATAGGCTGAAAGCTGGGTTTCTCGTGCCAAAGAGTCAACTAAGTTGTGAATGCAAAGGAAAAGTTCTTGAAGGAAATTAAAAGTGCCACTCCAGTGAATACACAAATAATAAGAAAGTGACACAGGCTTATCACTGATATGAAGAAAGTTTTAATGATCCTGATAGAAGATCAAACCAGCTACAACATTCCCTAAAGCCAAAGCTTAATCCAGAGCAAGGCCCTAACTTTCTTCAATTCTGTGAGGGCTGAGGGAGGTGAGGAAGCTACAGAGGAAAAGCTTGAAGCTAGCAGGTGTTTGTTCATGAGGTTTGAGGAAAGAAGCTGTCTCGATAGTGTAAAACTGCAAGGTGAAGCAACAAGTTCTGATGTAAAAGCTGCAGCAAGTTATCCAGAAGATCTAGCTAAGATAATTGATGAAAGTGTCTACACTAAACAACATATTTTCAGTACAGACAAAACAGCCTATATTGGAAGATGATGCCATCTAGGACTTTCATAGCTAAAGAGGAGAAACCAATGCCTGGCTTCAAAGCTTCAAAAGACAGGCTGACTTTCTTGTTAGGGGTTAATGCAGCTGGTAACTTTAAGTTGAAGCCAATGCTCATTTACCTTTCTGAAAATCCTAAGGCCATTAAGAATTATGCTAAATCTACTCTGCCTATGCTCCATAAATGGAACAACAAAGCCTAGATAACAGCACATCTATTTATAATATGGTTTCCTGAATATTTTAAGCCCACTGTTGAGACTTACTTCTCAGAAAAATAGATGCCTTTCAAAATATTACTGCTCACTGACAATGTACCTGGTCACCCAAGAGCTCTGATGGAGATGTACAATATTAATGTTTTCATACCTGCTAACACAGCATCCATTCTGCAGCCCATGGATCCAGGAGTAATTTCAACTTTCAAGTCTTACTATTTAAAAAATACATTTTGTAAGACTATAGGTGCCATAGATAGATAGTGATTTCTCTGATGGATCTGTGCAAAGTAAATTGAAAATCTTCTGGAAAGGATTCAGCATTGTAGATACCATTAAGAACATTCATGGTTCATGGTAAGAGTTAAAAATATCAACATTTAACAGGGGTTTAGAAGAAGTTGATTACCACACTCATGGATGACTTTGAGGAGTTCAAGACTTCAGTGGAGGAGGTAATTGTAGATGTGGTGGAAAAGGCAACAGAACTAGAATTAGAAGTGGAACCTGAAGATGTGACCGAATCGCTGCAATCTCATGATAAAACTTTAATGGATGAGGAGTTGTTTCCTATGGATGAGCAAAGAAAATGGTTTCTTGAGATGGAATCTACTCCTGGTGAAGATTCTATGAAGATTGTTGAAATGGCAACAAAGGATTTAGAATATAACATAAACTTAGCTGATAAAGCAGTGGCAGGTTTTGAGAAGATTGACTCTAATTTTGAAAGAAATTCTGCTGTGGGTAAAATGCTATCAAACAGCATAGCATGCTACAGAGAAATCATTCATGAAAGGAAGAGTCAATTGATGCAGTCAACTTCACAGTTGTCTTATTTTAAGAAATTACCACAACCACCCCAGCCTTCAGCAACCACCACCCTGATCAGTCAGCAACCATCAATATTGAGGTGAGACTCTACACCAGCCAAAATATTATGACTTGCTGAAGGCTCAGATGATGGTTAGCATTTTTTAGCAATAAAGTGTTTTTAAATTAAGAAATGTACATTGTTTTGTTAGACATAAATGCTATTTCACACTTAATAGTGTAAAGTATGGTATAAACATAACTCTGTGTTCATTACAGCATTATTCACAATAGCCAAGACTTGGAAGCAACCTAAATGCCCATCAAGGGACGAATGGATAAAGAAGATGTGGTATATATACACAGTGGAATACTACTCAGCCATAAGAAACGATGAAATCCAGCCATTTGTGACAACATGGATGGACATTGAGGGTATTATGCAAAGTGAAATAAGTCAGAGGGAGAAGGTCAAATATCGTATGATTTTCTCCACTAAGTAGTAGATAATAACAACAATAAACAAACACATAGAGACAGAGATTGGATTGGTGGTTACCAGAGGGGAAGGGGGGAGGGAGGAGGGCGAAAGGGATAATTCGGCACATGTGTGTGGTGATGGGTTGTAATTAGTATTTGGGTGGTGAACATGATGTAATCTATGCAGAAATAGAAGTATAATGATGTACACCTGAAATTTATACAATGTTATAAACCAATGTTACTGCAATAAACAAAAAATTAAAAAAAAAACATAACTCTTATATGCACTGGGAAACCAAAACTTTGTGAGACTCACTTTTTTGCAATATTCATTTTATTGCAGTTTTCTGGAATCAAACCCGCGATATCTCTGTGGTATGCCTGTATGAGCAATCTGCTGAGTCTGAGTCCCTGGACATCAGTTTCTTTTGGCAACTGATGGGACCTCTCAAGTCAGGTTAAATCTCAGAAGATACCCTTAGCTATGAAAATACAGAACAAAGTAAAGTCACAATAAGCAGTTTTCCTTTTCTCAATTTTTACATTGTCCCAAGATCCTGATCACGCCCTATTTTTAGCTGCTTGGTTTTTCTTAAGTACTCATGCAAATCTGAGGAGAATATCCTCTTGATACCCTGTCAGCCAAGGTATGGGACTCTAACTCGCCCTATCTGGGATGGGTCTAACTAGATGAAGGACTCCATCTTTTCAATCTTTTGAGCCCTTTCATGTCAGATAAGACAAATTTTATAAAAATAGGATTGGAAAGCGAAGCAAGAGAAATCTAAGTTGTGGCATTATAGATCTTCTGTTCCTTTATTACAATGCAGATGGAGTCTCTGAGATCAGACAATATGTATTTCAAGATTTACATTTACTCTCGAACATTCAGAGTAGATCAGACTTAGCAGAGGGCTTTCAGGGTGGCAAATTAATTTTGAGTAGTGAGGGAAATTTTTAGCCTTATTTTCTTTCACAGGTTTTGGAGTTTCTCTTTCAGTCTGTACATATTTTCTTTCAGCAATCAGATTTTCAGAGACTGCAGGAGGATTTCCCCACAGGGAAAGTGAGATTTTTCATTCAGTAGGCAAGTTTCCTGTACCAATTGATGCATTCTCTTCCCAGGGATGGTGATTATCTATTACAGCTAGTGGATTCTTTCCTTAAGTAGAAAATCTGCCCTGTTTAAGACAAGTGAATTCTCCCCTCTGGTATATGGGAGGTCTCTGCCCCAATAGTCAATTCTCTCCTCAAACTGATGGGGCTTCTCCCTAGGTACCTGGAGTCTCCTTTCCAGTAGTCAAGTTCTCTGCACAGGAATCGGGGCTCTCTTGTTCTTCCAGAAGACCCTCCATCTCTACTATTGGTTCCTTTCCACCTGCCAGATGGCTAATGAGGAATAACAGACCAAAAAGTCAAAGTCTGCCAGTGGAAACAAACAAATATCTTTCAAATAGATGGTGATAAACTCAACTCAGCTGCAGGTAAGCAGACCTTTCTTTTGGTGGCTGAAAAGCAGCTTGTCTTCCCACTCTGGATATGCTTCTTGCTTGGGAGGGGACTTCTCTTAAGGGTAATTTTCCACATATGAAACCCTGAAATGTCCAGCCTAAAATTGAGTTTACTGCATGTGTGGGTATATGTATGTATGCATTTATGTGTGAATGGAGGTAGGAGATTATTGGTCAGGGGTGAGTGGCATAAGCTTTTCTTATTTATAGGAATATCAATCTTTTAAGTATAAGATTATTTAAAAATATAGTCTAAGGGTAAAGCTTGCCAGAAAGGGTTCTTTTTGATAATGCAATGAAAATATTTAAATGAAATCCTGATGATTTCTTATACCACTTTCCAGAGTAATCTTTATCATAATGATAATCATATTTTTAATTATAACTAAAACATTACCATAATCATAATCAATCATAATAAATTATAGTAAATAAAAAATAGAAGTTATTATGACAATCAATAATAATAATAACAACCCTCAGATTTGTATATCACTTTCTTCTTTTCAAAGTAACACTATATAACCTCATTACATCTTCACAACAGTCCTGAATATCCACGTGGGACTGAAGAGCTTGTCAAGAAACCGAAGCCTGCATGTTTTTTAGAGAGTAATCATTTTCTGTTAAGAAGTCATCTATAATTTAATTTCCAGTATTTAGGTAAAATCAAATAATATAAAGGGTGTGAAATGGTCAAAGTAATGTATCTAAATACAGAGTATTATGATGATAACCTGACCTGATTTATTTGCGTAAATATTACTTATGGAAATTGGAAATTTCCCAAGTATAGGCATATGTAGAAATAAGCAAAAATGTTAATGACAACATTAGTAATCAAATACTAAAGCAATTTTCATTATAACAAAATGGGGGGTGGGGAGTGAGAAGAGGACGAGTAATCAGAATTAGCATATGGGACACAGGTATTTCTTTGATTTTTTTAAAGTTATAAAACAACATCTTAAACTCCTGAATCTATCACTATCAGTTTAGTAAGTTCTTTTCTGTTCAGTTCTCAGGCTATATATTGGCTCTCTTTGGAGATACAATTTAATCTCTAAAATTTGAACTGTACTTTTGGACACTAAATGGAACTCAGAGAAGTAACTTTCTGCCAACACCAAGAAAGATTGGAGGTATTTTTTTCTCTTTTTTACAGATCAAAGATAAAACAGTTTAGATGATTGAAATGTGTTTTTAAAATTCCACAAACAAGAAAAACAGTGTCATTGCCAAACAGGTTGCATTTAGAAACTATGCTTATATTCTGGTCATCATTCTTGTTCTTTGAATTGTCAAAAGCTTTTCCTAGGGGATTTCCCTATGTTACTGGTGATCATTTATCTTCGATTATGAAAATGAAATGGCTTATAAAACAGATGACTATATTGCAAGTATAACTGTTAGAGCTGGTGTTTGATTGCAATCACTTATCTTTTCAGGCATGTTAGAAATAGTAGGACTTTGCCAGGGCATTTAGTGTATATTTGCTTGTGTGCATGTGTGTGTGTGATTTAAGATGTGGGCTTGTTTGGAGCAAAGAATACATGGTCATTAAAATTTTAGAAACTCTGAGATTGGAGGCTCTCGCAGGATAGTGTAATGTCAAACCTAAGGGTTCAGTCCTTAAAATTAGGCACATGGGTAATTGGTTAGAAGCATTTTAAGACTTTCCCCAATCCTAAGATTCTATGATGTCCCGCTTTCTCCTGAGTTAAGAAAGGCTTTGGATTAGTATGGAGTCAGTGAGCCTATTTGAATATTGAACCCACAGTGCTGACCTCCTTGTCGTAGAGCTCAATTCAGTTTAGTATTCGATTTAGGATAACCAGGTGCTCATCTTAATTTTTACTCTTTGGCAACAGGTCACATCTATTCCCTAGGATTTCAGCTTCCTTAGCTGCCAAATGGGTGTTTTCTGTCAAATTTTCCAGGAATTGGTGTGAGGAGTCTCTGCTCATCACCATGCAGCCCCCTGGTGGGAAGAAGGTGCATTCCCCACTGGGATGTTACTTCATTATCCTGCCCCTCTTATTTCCTCATTTATCCAATCTGAAGTTGACACTCTTAACCATGCCCCCAAAAGAACCCTAAGAGGCAAGCCCAAAAGTAAGCTTCTTTTGAATGCTAATGTTTCTCTCTTTGTCCAAGAATTAGGAGGTTTAAGAAATCGCTTCCTCTGAGCTACTTTGTCTAGGGGGTTTGAGGTCTTATCTGTCATATTGGAGCAACAAACTCTTTTAGCATTTCACATGGCTTTGATATGCAGCAGGGTTCCTCCTGACTCGTCCTTTCTTTGGTTATATTACAGGAAAAGGTGAGGATTTTCACAGCAAATAAAAAGTGCTGTGCTGGTCTTTATTGTTTTCAGAAAAAAAACTGTTAGAAGGGAGATGTTTATGACCCATAGTGTTATACTGGAATAAACCCTACCAGTTCCTTTCCCTCATCAATTTGAGTCTGGCCTCCTGTGGATATATAATTTAGATAGGCCTAATAATTTTTGCAGAAGTGGACTCTCCTCCATTTTATCTGAAGAGCACAGAGAGGAGAGATGGTGGATTGGTTGGGAGGAAGCCCTTCAGATTAATAAAGAAAAGAGATGGATAGCAATGTTATCTGCTATACTTTCAAAACAATTACTTATCCCCACCTCTGAGCTTTGGTGGGGAGGGGCTGAAACTTTTGAAGTATACCTGTGCAACTGAGTTTGTGTGAATAGTTTTCTGACTTTACTTGTCTGACTTAAATGGTATATATTCAGCATTTAAAAATTGGGAGATAACTTTAGAGATTTAGGGGAAAGGCCAGGAGTTTTAATTCAAATTCGAAAAGTGTTTCCTAGATCAAAACGGTTGTCCAGGGAATTTAAAGAGGCACTATAGCACCCCAAGTAACTAAACAAACAGTTTATAGTACCAGGGTCCTAAAAACCCTGACAGTTCAACTAGTTGACTTGAAAACTTATGTAGCACTTTTCTTGTCCTGTGTCTTTAGTAATCTGAAAGGGACCCACATATTAATGCCTTGAGAAGGGGATGAAGGAAAGGAAAGAAAGTGATAGAAGGACTGTCACCTGATGTAATGCAGAGTTGTTGGTTCTTCAACATTACAGTCCTTTCTTTTAGCTTTCTCTATTATCTTTCCTGTCTCCCATTACTTTGCTTATTTTATTTTGTTTCTTTTTCTTCTTTCCTCTGTTTTGCCTTCATTTCTTTGTCAGGATTATTGCTCAGTCCTCCTACCTTCCTGCTAGTGCCTCAAGGAGAAAGATCTGGTCCAAACTCTGCTACCTGGGCAATTCCATTTTCTTTTAAATAACCCAGTGTTCACATCTATAAAGCAAGGAAGTTGGACTTCAAGGTATGCTCCAGTTTAGATACTCTCTGAAATTGTAATTCTGATTAAGATATAGGATTTGTAAAGAAAGTGCAAAAGTAGGATAAATAAATATGGGATATGTTAGAAAGGCAGATGTGCCTACTTCTCCAAACAGGCTGTCTGCACAAGATATTGGAGGCTAGAATTGGAGAAAGAATTTATCTACAACTATGTTGCTTGACCAGGGAAGGCTGAACTAGTTATTGTTCTCTGGCTTACTGAGAAGCAAGTGGAGTAAAAACAGGATTTCTTTCTCAGTTTAATAAGACTTGTCATGGGGGAATTAGCAGAGGACTGATGTGGGAGGAGAAAGTAAACAGCAATCTTTAAATATGTGAAGAGTTACCATAGTAGCATGGATAAACATGAAATACTGTGTAAAATCTTTCTTAGAATCATTTAAGAAAAGGAGAGTCTCATTTGGCTGGGAAATTTACATGTGCTGTGCTTTATAATAGGGTTTAGGGATTCTTAAACCTAATTGTACATTTGGGTGAGTTTTATAAAAATACAAATTCTTGGGTCCCACCTCAGCTTCAGTGAATCAGAATCTCTGGCTTTTTTAAAATTCCAAAACAGCGTCTTACTATCTTTATGTCCCTGTAGTCTTCCTTCTATGTGTACCTTAGGGTAAGACCTGAGAGACTGAGCGGAAAATACTTCTCCCATTTCTTTACAGATGAAAGTCTGGTTCCAGAAATGTTATTTATCTAAAATTGAAATTTAACTAGGTGTTCTGTATTTTATCTGGCAACTCTACCCTGGCAGCAACAATCCTAGAAACAAAGGTCCCAATGTTATGCTGTCAGGTCAATAATCCAAGCAGCAGTACTCGTAAAGAAAACACTCCTAGAACAAATGTTACCAAGGCATTGTTCCCAAAAATAACCTAGTGGTGCAGCTTGTAGGAATAATGCTCTTAGAATCAATGCTCTCAGGGATAATGTTCCCAGAATTAACATTCCAAAAGAGAATGATCCAAAAAATAAGATTCCTTAGAAGAATGATCCTGAGAAATATGTTTCTGGGGAGAAAGAGTCCCAGAAATAGCTGTAGCTATTGTGGTTATGTCTTGAAAGCTGGCCAAATGGTGTATTGTATCTGAGATAATAAGTTGTCCGGATACAGTTCACCTGGGGAGAGATAGGCAGTCACCATTTGTTCACCTTTTCTTGTCTTGGAGACTTGAAGGCAGAGAATATATCTTTATATTTCCTTAGTAAGGATACTCCTAACTCCTACTTTACCCTTTTCCCTTCTCTTAATATCTTGGTTGTAATTAGTATTTTGGTGGTGAACATGATGTAATCTATGCATAAATAGAAGTACAATGATGTACACCTGAAATTTTTACGATGTTATAAACCAATGTTACTGCAATAAACAAAAAATTTTAAAAAAAATCTAATCAGTTTTTAACACAAGATATAACTTAAAGTCCACAAATCTTAAGTGTACAACTCAATAAATTATTTATATAGGTATGCACCAATATAACCACCACCCAGATCAAGATAAAGAATTTTCTGTCACCCCAGAAGGCTTCCTCACACTCCTACTCAATTAATACCCACTCCAGAGGTGAATTCTATCTCCATAGATAAAGTTTGCCTTTTCTTACGTGTCATAAATGGAATCATACAGTAAACAAGCTTTATGTCTGGATCACTTTGATCAATATAGTGTCTATGAGATACATCAATCTTGTTAACCATAGAGGTAATTTACATTTTTATTGATGAGTATTATTGCATTGTACGAATATACAAAATATGTGTATTCATTCTCCTTTTGATATTTTCCCCCCAGATCTTGGCTATTATAAATAAAGCTGTTATAAAAATTCTTGTACACATCTTTCAGTGGACATATGCATTCATTTCTCTTAGAAATATACCTAGGAATGGAATTACTGAGTCATTGTGAGGGAATGTGTTGAAATCTAGTAGATACCAAAGCAGATTTCCAAAAATGTTGCACCAATTTACACTTGTCGGTAATGTTCTATTTACTTCCCAACATTTTGTACTCTATCTCTAATTTTATCCATTCTTGTGTATGTGTATTGTTATATTGTGGTTTTATTATGCATTTTTAATAACTAATGATGTTTTATATCTTTTCATATGCTTATTGACCACTTATAGATTCTCTTTTTGAGGTGCCTGTTCAAGTCTTTTGCCATTTTAATAGGGTTGTTGCTTTTACTTATTGATTTGTAAGAGTTTTTAAAATATACTTTATATACAAGACCTTTGGTGTGTACATGTATAGTAATTATCTTTTCCCAGCCTATGACATTCTTTTTCACTGTCTTTAGTGTCTTTTGAAGAAACAGAACTTCTTAATTTTGATGAAGTCCAATTTGTTAGCCTTTCTTTTTATATTTAGTGCTTTTCATGTCCTATTTAAAAATCTTATACTGGGGCGGAGTCAAGATGGCGGCGTAGGCAGACTCGGAACTCACCTCCTCCCGTGGACACAGCCAATTTACAACTACTCGTGGAAAAATTACCCCTGAGACAGAACTGAAAACTGGATAAGAGGAACTCCTGCAACAATGGGCAATCCTAACTGGGGAAGAAGAGGCAGAGACTCCCTTCCGGAGAGGAAAAACGCTGCCTTCACAAGCCGCCAGCTTCACGGCCGCCGGGAGCAGCTCACAGGTACACACCCTCCCTGGAGGCGCGGGGTCCTGAGCCGGGGAGCGCCCCCGCTGTGGGCATTTTGTGGACCCAGCACAATCGAGACCAGCGGCATAATATCTGACTTTGCTTGCTACTAAAGCATTGGGTAGCACCCCCAGAAAACCCGGTTCACAAAGAAACTGAAACTGGCTCTTAAAGGGCCCGCGCACAAACTCACCCGTTCCAGAAAGCATCCTAAAATCACCAGAAAGAAAGGTGCACAGTGCTTTGGTGACAAGAGACTCACCTAATAGGCCCTGAGTGCATCTCGGTAAGGGGTGAGACCTCTCCAGGGACTGGGACATTGGCGGCGGCCATTGTTGTGGCCTGGTGTGAGCGTGCTGACACAGACGCCATTGGAGTTCTCCCTGAGACCTGCTAGCCCAGGGTCTGCTCCACCCGCTAGAGCACCAATTTAATCCAGCTCAACCAGGGCAGGCAGCCAACCCTAGAGACTGGCCCCACCCAACAACAAGCCCTCAGGCAACGTGTGGGCCTGCATAGATTGGTGACTGGATTCTCTACAGCCTGGCAACTGAGCCGACTTGAGCGGGGCAGGGTGTGCACAAGGAGCGGGCAGAGAGTGTGGGGTGGTGGTGGAGTGTGTGGGGCTCCCGCCGTGGAGAGACTGTGTCCGCTTGAGGAGGTCGGGGCACTCACACGGGGCAGGACTGTGTTGACTGTGTGTGTGGACCTGTGGGCAACAGGGCTTGTCAGCTGCAGAAGACTTGTGCTTCTCAAAGACCCACATAGGAGGTTTGCCCCACCTTCCAAAGTCTGAAACAATTGGGTGCTCCTGTGCCTGAGGGCAGCCCCACCCAGCTGCAATCCTCAGAGAGCTGACAAGAGACCTAATAGGCTAGAGGTTTACAGCAATTGTAAGGCCCTGAGACTAACAACCTGCCACACTGGGGGCCTACTCACTTAAAAGAAATACTGCAACACAAGTGTGGTATTAGAACTTCCAGCCAACTGTGCTGGGGCTCCCTACACCTGATAAAGAGACTGAAGGGCCCACAACAACTACAAGGAGCTGAGCATTACAACAGCTGGCCAGGAGCATAACTCGGCCCCCCTGGGTGCCTACAGGGAGAGAAATAGGCCACAACAGAAGGACACACGTAGCACACATAGGGGTCACCCCTGGAACATTGAGAACTGAGGGAAGCACACTGGAAGCCTCCTAAGGCATCATTTACATAAGGTCGCCTATCCAAGAGCAGGAGACGTAGCTGACCTACCTAATACATAGACACAAGCACAGGGAAAGAGGCAAAATGAGGAGGCAAAAGAATACATTCCAAGTAAGGGAACAGGACAAAACCCCAGAAAGGGAACTAAGTGAAACAGAAATGAGCAACCTACCTGACAGAGAGTTCAAACTAAGAGTGTTAAGGATGCTCACTGATCTGGGGAGAAGAATAGATGAACTCAGTGAGAATGTCAACAAAGAAATGGAAGATATAAAAAAGAACCAATCAGAAATGCAGAATACAATACTGGAAATGAAAAATTCATTAGAGGGACTCAAAAGCAGAGTAGAGGATACAGAAGAACGGATCTGTGAGCTGGAAGAAGGACTAGAAGAAATTACCCAAGGTGAACAGGTAAAAGAGAAAAGAATTAAAAAGAGTGAGGACAGTCTAAGGGACCTCTGGGACAACATCAAGCGCACTAACATCCGTGTTATAGGTGTCCCGGAAGGAGAAGAGCGAGACAAGGGGGCAGAGAATCTATTTCAAGAAATAATAGATGCAAACTTCCGTAACCTAAGGAAGGAAACAGACATCCAGGTACAGGAGGCACAGAGAGCCCCAAACAAGATAAACCCAAAGAGGCCCACACCAAGACACATCATAATCAAAATGTCCATAATTAAAGATAAAGAGAGAATCCTAAAAGCCGCAAGAGAAAGTCAAGTTACATACAAAGGAAACCCCATAAGGCTATCAGCTGACTTCTCAGCAGAAACCTTACAGGCTAGAAGAGAATGGCATGATATATTTAAAGTGCTAAAAGGAAACAACTTACAGCCAAGAATACTCTACCCAGCAAGGTTATCGTTCAAAATGGAAGGAGAGATCAAGATTTTCTCAGATAAGCAAAAATTACAGGAGTTTGTCACCAAGAAACCGGTGTTACAAGAAATGTTAAAGGGACTGATTTAAGGGGAAAAGAGAAGACCATAAATAGGAAAAATTATCTATTTCCACGATTAGAACGTAATGGATACAAATGCACAAAAAAGAGGTTAGATATGATATCAAAAACACAAAAGGAGGGAGGAGGGGAGTTAAAGAGCACAGCTTTCAGACAGATTTCAAACTAAAGTGACCATCAATTCTGTATAGAAGAAGTAAGGAACAGAGAAGGACTACTAAAACACTGAGGAAAAAAAAAAAAAAGTTAAAAAATGGCAGTAAGTACATACTTATCAATAGCTACTTTAAACGTCAATGGACTAAATGCTCCAATTAAAAGGCATAGGGTGGCTGAATGGATAAAAAAACAAGACCCATATATATGCTGCATACAAGAGACACACTTCAGACCTAAAGACACTCACAAACTGAAAGTGAAGGGATGGAAAAAGATACTCCACGCAAATGGCAATGAAAAGAAAGCTGGGGTAGCAGTACTCATATCAGACAAAATAGACTTTCAAACAAAAACTGTAAAAAGAGACAAAGAAGGGCATTACATAATGATCAAGGGAACAATCCAACAAGAGGATATAACACTTGTAAATATCTACACACCCAATGTAGGTGCACCTAAATATATAAAGCAATTATTAACAGACATAAAAACAGAAATAGACAGTAACACAATAATAGTAGGGGACTTTAACACTCCACTTACACCAACGGATAGATCATCCAAACAGAAGATCAATAAGGAAACATTGGCCTTAAACGACACACTACAACAGATGGACCTAGTAGATATATACAGAGCATTCCATCCAAAAACCGAAGAATACACGTTCTTTTCAAATGCACATGGAACATTCTCCAGGATTGATCACATATTAGGCCACAAAACAAGTCTCCATAAATTTAAGAAGATTGAAATAATACCAAGCATCTTTTCTGACCACAACGGTATGAAACTAGAAATCAACTATAGGAAGAAAATCAGAAAAGCCACAAATACATGGAGATTAAACAAAATGCTACTGAACAACGACTGGGTTAATGAAGAAATCAAAGAAGAAATCAAAAATACCTGGAGACAAATGAAAATGAAAATACGACATGCCAGAATTTATGGGATACAGCAAAGCGGTTCTAAGAGGGAAGTTTATAGCGATACAGGCATATCTCAACAAACAAGAAAAATCTCAAATAAACAATCTAACAATGCACCTAAAGGAACTGGAAAAAGAAGAACAAACAAAGCCCAAAATCAGTAGAAGAAGGGAAATAATAAAAATCAGAGCAGAAATAAATGAAATAGAGACCAAAAAACAATAGAAAAATTAATAAAACCAAGAGCTGGTTCTTTGAAAAGATCAACAAAATAGACAAACCTTTAGCTAGACTCACCAAGAAAAAAGAGAGAAGGCACAAATAAGTAAAATCAGAAATGAAAGAGGAGAGGTTACAACAGACACCTCAGAAATACAAAAGATTATAAGAGAATACTATGAAAAGCTATATGCCAACCAATTCGACAATCTGGAAGAAATGGATAAATTCTTAGAATCATACAACCTTCCAAAACTGGATCAAGAACAAGTAGAGAATTTGAATAGACCAATCACCAGTAAGGAGATTGAAACAGTAATCAAAAACCTCCCCAAAAATAAAAGTCCAGGACCAGACGGCTTCCCTGGTGAATTCTATCAAACATTCAAAGAAGACTTAATACCTATCCTTCTCAAACTCTGCCAAAAAATTGAGGAGGGGGGGAAGCTCCCTAACTCATTCTACGAAGCTGACATTACGCTGATACCAAAACCAGACAAGGACAACACAAAAAAAGAAAATTACAGGCCAATATCACTGATGAACATCGATGCGAAAATCCTCAACAAAATACTAGCAAATCGCATACAACAATATTTTAAAAAGATTATACACCATGATCAAGTGGCATTTATTCCAGGGATGCAGGGATGGTTTAACATTCGCAAATCAATCAACGTAATACACCACATTAATAAAATGAAGAACAAAAATCACATGATCATCTCAATAGATGCAGAGAAAGCATTTGACAAGATACAGCATCCATTTATGATAAAAACTCTGAATAAAATGGGTATAGAACGAAAGTACCTCAACATAATAAAGACCATATATGAGAAACCCACAGCTAATATCATCCTCAATGGTGAAAAACTGAAAGCTATCCCTCTAAGAACAGGAACCAGACAAGGATGCCCACTCTCACCACTCCTATTTAACATAGTATTGGAAGTCCTAGCCCAAGCAATCAGGCAAGAGAAAGAAATAAAAGGGATCCAAATTGGAAAGGAAGAAGTGAAACTGTCACTATTTGCAGATGACATGATTTTATATATAGAAAACCCTAAAGAATCCACCAGAAAACTTTTAGAAGTACTAAACGAATATGGTAAAGTTGCAGGATACAAAATCAACATACAAAAATCAGTTGCATTTCTGTACACTAACAACGAAGTAGCAGAAAGAGAAATTAAGAATACCATCCCATTTACAATTGCAACAAAAAGAATAAAATACCTAGGAATAAACTTAACCAAAGAGGTGAAAGATCTGTACACCGAAAACTATAAAACATTTCTGAAAGAAATTGAAGAAGACACAAAGAAATGGAAAGATATTCCGTGTCCTTGGATTGGAAGAATTAACATAGTTCAGATGTCCATACTTCCTAAAGCCATCTATAGATTCAATGCAATCCCTATCAAAGTTCCAACAACATTTTTCACAGAAATAGAACAAAGAATCCTAAAATTCATATGGAACAACAAAAGACCCCGAATAGCTAAAGGAATCCTGAGAAAAAAGAACAAAGCTGGAGGTATCACACTCCCTGATTTCAAAATATACTACAAAGCTATAGTAACCAAAACAGCATGGTACTGGCACAAAAACAGACACACAGATCAATGGAATAGAATCGAAAGCCCAGAAATAAACCCACACATCTATGGACAGCTAATCTTTGACAAAGGAGCCAAGAACATACAATGGGGAAAAGAAAGTCTCTTCAACAAATGGTGTTGGGAAAACTGGATAGCCATATGCAAAAAAATGAAAGTAGATCCTTCCCTTACACCATACACAAAAATTAACTCCAAATGGATTAAAGACTTGAATGTAAAATATATCTGTTTCCATTCTTTCACTTCCAGTATATTTGTAACCAAAGTGTGTCTTTTCCAGACAACATATAATTGGATCCTGTTTTTATCTAGTCTGATAATCTCTGTTTTTGATTGTATTGTTTAATTTATTCATATTTATTGTTATTGTAGATATAGTTTGATTTACTTCTGAAATTTCACATTTTGTCCTCTTTATCTCTCATGATTTTTGTTCCTCTATTCTCCATTTACTACTTTCTTTTGCATTAAATGAATATATTTTAATTAAGAATTTAGTTAAAAATATTTTCACTATATATATTTATAAAGCATTTAATTTTTAAAAATTTTCACTATATAATTTTGAATTATTTACTTAGTGATTGGTCTAGGGATTACCATATATAACTTAATTTATTAGAATAAGTTTCATATTTATACTATAAAATCTTTATCATTAATTTACAATTTACTGAAATTTTACTGTTATAGTTCTATCCTTTTTTGTCTTTTTGTAGTGTTATTGGCAGACATATAACATGTATTAATTTTCCAAAACCAGTAATACATTTTTTGAATCATTTCTTTATATAAACATATATACTTTTAAGAAGTCAAAAGAGGAAGACAAGCATATATTCATAGTTTTTATATTAACCTTCTAATTTATCATTTATTCCTATGTTACTATATGGATTCATTTTCTTAGTCAAATAAAGCTTTGCTTCCACTCATCTCTTTTGTTCTATTTTTGGCAAATATATTACATATTTATATTTTATAGACCCAACAATACATATGCATACTGTTTTATATATTTACATTTTTTTTTTTTGTGAGGAAGGTCAGCCCTGAGTTAACATCTGTGCTAATCCTCCTCTTTTTGCTGAGGAAGACCGGCTCTGAGCTAACATCTATTGCCAATCCTCCTCCTTTTTTTTTTTCCCCAAAGCCCCAGTAGATAGTTGTATGTCATAGCTGCACATCCTTCTAGTTGCTGTATGTTGGACGCGGCCTCAGCATGGCTGGAGAAGCGGTGAGTTGGTGCGCGCCCAGGTATCCGAACCCGGGCAGCCAGTAGCGGAGTGTGTGCACTTAACAGCTAAGCCACGGGGCCGGCCCTATACATTTACATTTTAAATAAGTTAAAAGAGAGTAGAAAACACGTATTTTGTACTGTCTTTTTAATTTTTATTTTATTATCATTTATTTATTTTAATTAATTTATTTGTTTTATTGAGGTTTGGTTTATTGAGGTTGGTTTATAACGTCATATAAATTTCAGGTGTACATCATTATATTTCCACTTCTGAAGAGATTGCATCTTGTTCACCACCAAAAGTCTAGTCGTCATCTCTTACCATACACATGTACCCCTTTACCCCTTTCGCCCTCCCCCTGCCCCCTTCCCCTCTGGGAATTTTTTCCACCAATTTGTTCTCCATATCCATGTGTTTGTTTCTTGATCTTCCACATATGAGTGAAGTCATATGGATATGAACAGATGTTTTTCCAAAGAAGATATACAGATGGACAACAGGCACATGAAAGGATGTTCAACATCACTAATTATTAGGGAAATGAAAATCAAAACCACAATGAGATATCACCTCACACCTGTCAGAATGGCTATAATTAACAAGATGAGAGATAACAAGTGTTGGAGAGGATGTGGAGAAAAAGAAACACTCATACACTGCTGGTGGGAATGTAAGTTGGTGCAGCCACTATGGAAAACATTATGGAGATTTCTCAAAAAACTAAAAATACAACTGCCATGTGATACAGCTATTCCACTTCTGGGTATTTGTCTAAAGAACATGAAAACTCTAATTCAAAAAGATATATGCACCCCTATGTTCATTGTATTATCTTTTGTAATTACACAATTACCCTTATCAGTGTTCTTTTTTATGGATTTGAATTACTATCTTTCAATCTGAAGAACTTACTTTAGAATGTCTTGTAAGGTAGGTCTGCAAAAAAACAATTCTCTTCGTTTTTGTTTATCTGTGAATTTCTTTATTTCACCTTCATTTTTAAAAATAGTTTTGGAGATATAGAAATTTTTGTTGACAGTTTTTTTCCTCAGGACTTTGCTATGTCATACCACTGCCTTCAGTTCTTCATTGTTTCTGCTGATAAATCAGTTGTTAATCTTTGGGGGGTTTTCCTTGTAAGTAATGTGTCATTGTTTCTTGCTGTTTATGAGAATTTCTCCTTGTCTTTGACTTAACTGCATTTTACTATGATGTATTTGTTTGTGGATCTCTTCATGTATAGTCTACTTGAAGTTCATTGAGCTCCTAGATACATAGGTTACCGATTTTTAATAAATTTGGGGAGTCTCCAGCTGTTATTTCTTTAAATATTCTTTCTGCTCTTTTATCTCTCTTCTTCTTCTTCAGATACTCCTATTAATTTATTTTGGTGCACATAATTGTGAACCAATTGTCTGAGGCTCTCTTCATTTTTCTTTATTCTTTTTTTTTACTGTTCTTTGGATTGGATAATCTCTATCAATCTATATTTAAGTTTGCTAATACTTTCTTTTGCCAATTTAAATATACTGTTGACCCCTCTAACAAATTTTTAATTTCAGTTTTTGTACTATTCAATTATAAAATTTCATTTCATTCTTTTTAATAATTTCTCTCTATAGATATTCTCTATTTTATGTGACATTATCAACATACCTTCCTTTACTTCATTTTCATTTTCTATTTTTTAATAGATTTTTGAGGAATAATTGATATGCCAACAACTGTACATATTTAATGTGAACAATTTGATGGGATTGAACATATGAAAATACCATAATACTATCACCACAATTAAGATAATACACATATACAGCACCCTTCAAAGATTCCTTGTGTCCCTGTGTGGGTTTTTTTTTTTTGGTAGGAAGAACACTACATGAGATCTACTTTTTTTTTTTTTTTGGTGAGGATAATTAGCCCTGAGCTAACATCTATTGCCAATCCTCCTCTTTTTGCTGAGGAAGACTGGCCCTGGGCTAACATCCATGCCCATCTTCCTCTACTTTATACATGGGACGCCTGCCACAACATGGCATATTTTAGCAGTGTGTCAGTCCACGCCTGGAATCTGAACCCATTAACCCTGGGCCGCTGAAGCAGAGCACATGAACTTAACCACTACACCACATGGCCAGCCCCTGAGATCTACTTTTTAAACAAATTTTGAGGTAAACACTATCATATTGTTAACCATAGACACAATTTTGTACAGCAGATCTCTAGAGTAATTAACCTTATACCCACTGAGAAAAACTCCCCATTTTCCCCATGCCCCAACCCCTGGAAGCGCTATTGTATTCCCTGCTTCTGTGAGTTTGGTTATATTAGATACCACTTATAAGTGGTATCATGCAGTATTTGTCCTTCTGTGACTGGGTTATTTAAATTAGTATCATGTTCTCCATGTTCCTCCATGTTGTTTTAAATAACAGGATTTTCATTTTTTAAGACTTAATATTTTATTTTCTGTATATACCATATTTTTTTGTACATTAATCTGTCAATGGAGATTTAAGTTGTTTCCATATATTGGCTATTGTGAATAATGCTGTCATTGACATGGGAGTCCAGATATTACTTCAAAATCCTGATTTCAATCCTTTTGAATATACACCCAAAATTGGGGTTTCTGGATCACATGGTAATTTTATTTTTATTTTTTTGAGGAACTTTCATGCAGTTTTTCATAGCAGCTGCAACATCTACATTCTCACCAAAAGTGTAGATGACAACGATTTTTCCACATCCTCTCTAAAACTTATCATTTGTTCTATAATAAAAGCCATCTTGATGGCTATGAGATAATATTTCATTGTAGCTTGGATTTACACTTCTCTATTAATTAATGATGTGTGTAATCTTTTCATGTACCAGTTGGCCATTTGTATGTCTTCTTTGGAGAAATATCTCTTCAAATCTATTGCCAATTTTTAAATTAGTATATTTGGCTTTTTGGTATTGAGTTTTAGGAGTTTTTTTTTATATATTTTGGATATTAACCCCTTATCAGATATATGGTTTGAAAATGTTTTCTGTCATTACATAAGCTGCCTTTTAACACTAGTGATTGTTTTCTCTGCAGTGAAGAAGATTTTTCGTTTGATGTAGTCCCACTTGTCTATATTTGTTTTCGTTGCCTATGCTTTTGGTATCATAGCCAAGAACTCAATGCTAAGACCAACTTCAAGAAGTTTTTCTGTTATATTTTCTTCTAGAAATTTTATAGCTTTAGGTCTTGTGTTTAAGGCTTCAATACATTTTGAGTTTTATTTTGTGTATTGTGTAAATTAGGGGCCCAATATCATTTTTTTTGTGTGTGTGTGGATATCCAGTTTTCCCAACACCAGATGCTAAAGAGAGAATCCTTTCCCCATTGTGTGTTCTTGGCACTTTGATCAAAGACAGGTTTGCCATATATATGTGGGTTTATTTCTGGACTATCTGTTCTATTCCATTGGTCTATATGTCTGTTTTTATGCCAGTATAATACTGTTTAATTCCTATGCCCTTGTAATATGTTCATAAATCAAGAAGTTTGATGCCTCCAGCTCTGTTTTTTCTCATGATCACTATGACAATCCTGGGTATTTTGTGGTTCCATGTGAATTTTATGATTATTTTTTCTATTTCTATAAAAAATGCTATTGGGATTTTTGATGGAGAAAGTATTTAATCTATAGATCACTTTGGGTAATATAGACATTTTAATAATATTGTTTTTCAATCCATGAACATAGATATACTTCAACTTATTTGTGTCTTCTTTAATTTATTTCACCAATGATGCATAATTTTCAGTGTACAAATCTTTTATCTGTGTTGTTTATTCCTAAGTATTTTATTCTTTTTATTTGTATTGTAAATGTTTTTTTTTCTTAATTTCCTGTTTAGATTGTTTCTTGTCAGTGTATAGAAGCACAACGGATTTTTGATTGTCGATATTGTATCCTTTACTGAATTCATTTATTAGTTTCAACAGTATTTTTGTGAAATCTTTAGGATTTTTTGTACATAGGGTTATGTAAGCAAATGAAGATAATTTTCCTTCTTCCTTTCTGATTTGGGTGCCATTTGCTATTTTTTCTTGCCTAATTTCTCAGGCTAATATTTTCACTACTATGCTGGATAGAAGTGTCAAGAGTGGACATCATTGTCTTATTTCTGATCATAGAGGAAAATATTTCAGTTTGTCATCATTAAGTATGATGCTAGCTATGGGCTTGTCAATTATGGCCTTAATTATGTTTATGTACATCCTTCTATACCATGTTTGTTGAGTGATTTTATCATGAAAAGTTGTTGAATTTTTTCAAAACCTTTTTCTGCATCTATTAAGATGATCATGTAAATTTTATCCTTTATTCTGTTAATGTAGCTTATTACATTTATTAATTCACATTTATTGAAACATTCTTGTATCCCATGGATAAATTTCATGGTGTAATGGTGTATGATATTTTTAATGTGCTGTTGAATTCAGATTGTTACTAGATGTTGGGGATTTTTTGTATCTGTGTTCATTAGGGGTATTGAACCTTTAATTTTCTTGTTAGTGTCCCCATATGGCTTTGGTATCTGGGTAACACTTGCCTTATAAAGTAATTTTGGAAGTGTTTCCTTCTCTTCAATTTATTGGAACACTTTGAGAAGGATTGGCATTAATTTTTCTTTAAATATTTGGTAAATTTCACTATCGAAGCTCTCCATTCCATGGCTTTTCTTTTTTGAGAGGTTTTTGATTACTGATTCAATATCTTTATTCATTATTGATCTGTTCAGATTTTCTATTTCTTCTTGATTCATTCTTGATAGATTGTGTGTTTCTAAGAATTAATCCATTTCTTCTAGCTTATCCAGTTCATTGGTATATTATTGTTCATAGTAGTTTCTTATGATCCTTTTTATTTCTGGGGCACCAATTGCAATGTCTCCTCTTTCATTTCAGATTTTATTAAATTTGACTCCTCTATGATTTTCTTAGTCTAGCTCAAGGTAGGTCAATTTTATTTATCTTTTCAAAAAGAACTCTTAGTTTCATTTGCCTTTGCTATTCTTTTTCTACTTCCATTTCTTTCTGCTCTGATCTTTGCTATTTACTTTCTTCTGCTAACTTTGTGCTTTGTTCATTCTTTTTCTAATTCTATGAGGTGTAAGTTGGGTTGTTTATTTGATATCTTTCTTTCTAGTTTAGATTTATATCACTATAAACTTCCCTCTTAGTACTAATTAGTGTCATTTCATTTCAGCTTGAAGAACTCCTTTCACCATTACTCAAAAAGCAGACCTAGTCATGATACACTCCCTCAGCTTTTGTCTGTCTGAGAAAGTATTTAATCTCCCCTTCATTTTGTTTTTTTTTTTTTTTTGTGAGGAAGATCAGCCCTGAGCCTACATCCATGCCAATCCTCCTCTTTTCGCTGAGGAAGACCGGCTCTGAGCTAAAATTTATTGCCAATCCTCCTCCTTTTTTTTTCCCCAAAGCGCCAGTAGATATTTGTATGTCATAGTTGCACATCCTTCTAGTTGCTGTATATGGGACATGGCCTCAGCATGGTCAGAGAAGCGGTGCATCAGTGAGCACCTGGGATCCAAACCCGGGCCGCCAGTAACGGAGCGCATGCACTTAACCGCTAAGCCATGGGGCCGGCCTTCTCCTTCATTTGTGAAGAAGAATTTTTCCAGGTATGGTATTCTTGGTCAGCAGGATTTTTTTTCTTATAGTACTTTGCATATATCTTCTAACTCTCTCCTGGCATGCAAAGGTTTTTCTGGGAAATCTACTAAAATTCTTGTATTGGCACCCTTGTATATAACTAGTCTTTATTTTCTTGCTGCTTTCAAAATTTTCTCTTTTCTTTGTCTTTTGACTAATTGACTATAATCTTTTTTGGTGTAGAATTTTTTGGTTTCTTCCTTTTTGGGACATTTTGGGCTTGATGATTCTGGATGTCCATTTTCCTCTCAGATTTGAGAAGTTTATTTTGCCATTATTTCTTTAAATAAAATTTTTGGTCCTTTATTCTTTCTCTCTCTTCCCTCTATGAGTCCCTCTATGAAATCTGAAATGAAAGAGGAGACATTGGAACTGGTGCTCCGGAAATAAAAAAGGATCGTAAGAAGCTACTATGAACAGTAATAAACCAACAAACTGGATAAGCATATATTGGTTAGTTTAATTGTAACCTAGAAGTTCTATAGGCTGTCTTCACTTTTTTTCACTCTTGTTTTTTTTTTTGCTTGTCTGATTGGATGATTTAAAATGACCTATCTTTGAGTTTACTGATTGTTTCTTCTGTTTGATGAAGTCTGCTGTTGAAGCATTCCATTGAATTTTTAATTTCATTTATAAAATTCTGTAGCTCTAGAATTTCTGTTTGGTTCTTTTTTATTGTTTCTTTGTTGACATTCTTATCTTTGTTCATGTACAGGCATACCTTGGTGATGTTGCAGATTTAGTTCCAGACCACTGCAATAAAGCAAATAGTACATTAAAGTGAGTCACACAATTATTTTGGTTTCCAGTGCATATAGAAGTTATGTTTAGACTATATCATAGTCTATTAAATGTGCAGTAGCATTATGTCTAAAAAAAATGTATATACCTTAATTTAAAAATAATTTAGACCTAAGCATCATCTGAGCCTTCAGCAAGTCATAATCTTTTGGCTGGTGTAGGGTCTTATCTCAATATTGATGGCTGTTGACCGATCAGGATGGCAGTTGCTGAAGGTTGGGTTGGCTGTGGCAATTTCTTAAAATAAGAAAACAGTGAAGTTTGCTGCATAGATTGACTCTTCCTTTCACAAATGATTTCTTTGTAGCATTTGATGCTGTTTGATACCATTTTACCCACAATAGAATTTCTTTAAAAAATGGAGTCAATCTTCTCAAACCCTGCCACTGCTTTATCAACTAAGTTTATGTAATAGTCTAAATTCTTTCCTGTCATTTCAAAAATCTTCACAGAATCTTCACCAGGAATAGATTCTATCTCAAGAAACCACTTTCTTTCCTCATCCATAAGAAGCAACTCCTCATCCATTAAAGTTTCATCATGTTTGTAGCAATTCAGTCACATCTTCAGGCTCTACTTCTAATTCTAGTTCTCTTGCTATTTCCACCACATCTGCAGTTATTTCCTCCACTGAAGTCTTGAACCTCTCAAAGTCATCCATGAGGGTTGGAATCAACTTCTTCCAAACTCCTATTAATCTGGATATTTTGACCTCTTTCATGAATCACAAATATTCTTAATGGAATCTATAGTGATAAATTCTTTCCAGAAGGTTTTCAATCTAATTTGCCCAGATCCATCACAGAAATCACTATCTGTGGCATCTATAGCCTTATAAAATGTATTTTTTAAATAAGACTTAAAAGTTGAAATTACTCCTGTATCCATGGGCTTCAGAATGGATGCTGTGTTAGCAGGCATGAAAACATTAATCTCATCGTACATCTCCATCAGAGCTCTTGGGTGACCAGGTACATTGTCGATGAGCAG
This sequence comes from Ceratotherium simum simum, assembly GCF_057802395.1. NCBI lineage: Eukaryota > Metazoa > Chordata > Mammalia > Perissodactyla > Rhinocerotidae > Ceratotherium > Ceratotherium simum. The sequence continues at coordinate 71,601,143 of NC_141940.1, forward strand.
TAATATATATATATATATTTATTGATGTTTTAATGGTTTTTAAAATTATGAAATTTTGGGTTGTGCATTTTTGTTTGCCCAGCACCATATATATGACTCCCTTCACCCCTTGTGCCCACCCACCACGGCCCCTGGTAACCACAGTACAGTTTTTTCTGTCCATGTGTTGGTTTATATTCCACGTATGAGTGAGATCATACAGTGTTTGTCTTTCTCTTTCTGGCTTATTTCATTTAACATAATACGCTCCAGGCCCATCCATGTTATTGCAAATGGGACGATTTTGTCTTTTGTTATGGCTGAGTAGTATTCCATTTTATATATATACTACATTTTCTTAATCCAATCATCAGACGAGGGACACTTAGGATGCTTCCACTTCTTGGCTATGATGAATAATGCTGCAATGAACATAGGGGTTCATAAGCCTCTTTGGATTGTTGACTTCAGGTTTGTTGGATAGATTCCCAGTAGTGGGATGGCTGGATCATAGGGCATCTCTATTTTTAATTCTTTGAGGAATCTCCATACCATTTTCCATAGAGTCTGCACCAGTTGGCATTCCAACCAGCTGTGTATGAGGGTTCCTGTTTCTCCACATCCTCTCGAACACTTGTTGTTTTTTGTCTTGGTGATTATAGCAATTCTAACAGACGTGAGGTGGTATCTTAGTGTTGTTTTGATTTGCATTTCCCTGATGATTAGTGATGTTGAACATCTTTTCATGTGCCTATTGGCCATCTGTATATCTTCCTTCGAGAAGTGTCTCTTCAATTCCTCTGCCCATTTTTTGATCGGGTTGTTTGTTTTTTTGTTGTTCAGTTGTGTGAGTTCTTTATATATTATGGAGATCAACCCCTTGTCACATATATGTTTTGCAAATATTCTCTCCCAGCTGGTTGGTTGTCTGTTCATCTTGATTCTGGTTTCATTTGTCTTATAAAAGCTCTTTAATCTGATAAAGTCCCACTTGTTTATTTTTTCTTTAGTTTCCCTAGCCTGGGTAGGCATGTCATCCAAAAAGATTCCTTTAAAACCAATGTCAAATAGTGTGTTACCTATATTTTATTCTATGAGTTTTATAGTTTCAGTTCTCACCTTCAGGTCTTAGATCCATTTTGAGTTAATTTTTGTGAATGGCGATAGCACATAGTCCACTTTCATTCTTTTGCATGTGGCTGTCCAGTTTTCCCAACACCATTTATTGAAGAGACTTTCCTTTCTCCATTGCATGTTCTTAGCACCTTTGTCGAAAATTAGCTGTCCGTATATGTGTGGTTTTATTTCTGGGCTTTCAATTCTGTTCCATTGATCTGTGTGTCTGTTTTTGTACCAGTACCATGCTGTTTTGATTACTATTGCTTTGTAGTATGTTTTAAAGTCAGGGATTGTGAGGCCTCCTGTTTTGTTCTTTTTTCTTAGGATTGCTTTAGCTATTCAGGGTCTTTTGTTGCCCCATATAAATTTTAGTATTCTTTATTATATTTCTGTGAAGAATGCCATTGGGATTCTGATTGGGGTTGCATTGGATCTGTAGATTTCTTTAGGTAATATAGACATTTTAACTATGTTTATTCTTCCAATTCACGTGCATGGGATATCTTTCCATTTCTTTATGTCATCATGGATTTCCCTCAATAATGTCTTGTAGTTCTCATTGTATGGGTCCTTCACCTCCTTGGTAAGATTTATTCCTAGGTATTTTATTCTTTTTGATATAATTGTAAATGGTATTATCTTTTTGAGCTCTCTTTCTGTTAGTTCATTATTAGCATACAGAAATGCAACTGATTTTTGTAGATTGATTTTGTACCCTGCAACTTTGCTGTAGTTGTCGATTGTTCCTAATAGTTTTCAAACAGATTCTTTAGGGTTTTCTATATATACAATCATGTCATCTGCAAATAGTGAGAGTTTCACTTCTTCATTACCTATTTGGATTCCTTTTATTCCTTTTTCTTGCCTAATTGCTCTGGCCAAAACCTCCAGTACTATGTTAAACAGGAGTGGTGAGAGTGGGCAGCCTGCCTCGTTCCTGTTCTCAGAGGAACGGCTTTCAGTCTTTCCCCGTTGAGTATGACATTGCCTGTGGGTTTGTCACACATAGCCTTTATTATGTTGAGGTACTTTCCTTCTAGTCCCATTTTATTGAGAGTTTTTATCATACATGGATGTTGTATCTTGTCAAATGTCTTCTCTGCGTCTATTGAGATAATCATGTGGTTTTTATTCTTTGTTTTGTTGATGTGATGTATCACGTTGATTGATTTGCGGATGTTGAACCATCCCTGCGTCCCTGGTATAAATCCCACTTGATCATGGTGTATGATCTTTTTAATGTATTGTTGTATTCGGTTTGCCAATATTTTGTTGAGGATTTTTGCATCAATGTTCATCGGCGATATTGGCCTGTAATTTTCTTTCTTTGTATTGTCTTTGTCTGGCTTTGGTATCAGGGAGATGTTGGCCTCGGAGAATGATTTAGGAATTGTTCCATCTTCCTCTATTTTTTGGAATAGTTTGAGAAGGATGGATATTAAATCTTCATTGAATGTTTGGTAAAATTCACCAGAGAAGCCATCTGGTCCTGGACTTTTATTTTTTGGGAGGTTTTTAATTACTATTTCAATCTCTTTACTTGTTATTGGTCTATTCAGATTCTCCATTTCTTCTTGGTTCAGTTTTGGGAGGTTGTATAAGTCTAAGAATTTATCCATTTCTTCTAGATTGTCCAATTTGTTGGCACATAATTTCTCATAGTATTCTCTTATAATTCTCTGTATTTCCGTGGTATCCGTTGTAATTTCTCCTCTTTCATTTCTAATTTTATTTACTTGAGCCTTTTCTCTTTTTTTCTTAGTAAGCCTGGCTAGGAGTTTGTCAATTTTGTTTATCTTCTGGAAGAACCAACTCTTTGTTTCATTAATCCTTTCTACTGTGTTTTTTGGTCTTAAATTCATTTGTTTCTGCTCTGATTTTTATTATTTCTCTCCTTCTGTTGGCTTTGGGCTTTGTTTGTTCTTCTTTTACTTGTTCTGTTAGGTGTAATTTAAGGTTGCCTATTTGGGCTTTTTCTTGTTTGTTAAGGTGGGCTTGTATCGCTATGAGTTTCCCTCTCAGGACCGCTTTTGCTGCATCCCATGTGGTTTGATATGGCATATTATCATTTTCGTTTGTTTCCAGATAGTTTTTGCTTTCTCCTTTAATTTAATCAATGATCCATTGGTTTTCAGTAGCATGTTCTTTAATCTCCACATTTTTGTCACTTTCCCAGTTTTTTTTAAGGTTCATTTCCAGTTTCATAGCCTTATGGTCTGAAAAGATGCTTGTTATGATTTCAATCTTCTTAAATTTATTGAGGCTTGCTTTGTTTCCCAACATATGGTCTATCCTAGAGAATGTTCCATGCCTGCTTGAGAAGAATGTGTAGTCAGTTGTTTTTGGATGGAGTGCTCTGTATATGTCTGCTAGGTCCATCTCGTCCAGTTTTTCATTTAAGTCTACTATTTCTTTATTGACTTTTTGTCTGGATGATCTATCCATTGATGTAAGTGCGGTGTTAAGATCCCCTACTATTATTGTGTTGTTGTTGATGTCTCCTTTTAGGTTTGTTAATAGTTGCTTTATGTACATTGGTGTTCCTATGTTGGGTGCATATATATTTATAAGTGATATGTCTTCTTGATGGAGTGTCCCTTTTATCATTATATATTTCCCTTCTTTGTCTTTCTTAACCTGTTTTATCTTGAAGTCTACTTTTTCTGATATGAGTATGGCAACACCCGCTTTCTTTTGTTTGCCATTAGCTTGGAGTATTGTCTTCCATCCTTTCACTCTGAGCCTGTGCTTGTCTTTAGTGTTAAAATGTGTTTCCTGAAGGCAGCACATTGTTGGGTCTTGCTTTTTAATCCATCCTGCCACTCTGTATCTTTTGATTGGAGAGTTCAGTCCATTTACATTTAGGGTAATTATTGATATATGAGGGCTTAATGTTGCTGTTTTGTCACTTATTTTCTGGTTCTTTTGCATTTCCTTTGTTTCTTGTCCCATTTGTTTTGGACTGCCAATTCCGTTTGGTTGTTCTGTCTTATGACTCTTCTAGTTTTCTCTTTGTTTATCATATGTGGTTTTGTTTTGATTGTTTGTTTAGTGGTTACCTTGATGTTTGGATAAAAAATCTTGTGTATGAGATAGTCCATTATCTGATGGCCTCCTATTTCCTTATACTAAGTCAATTCAATCACTTTCCTCTTCCCCTTCTAAGTTGTTCTTGTTATACCTTATTCTATCTTGTGTTGTGGCTGTGTGTTTACAGTGATGAGGTTAAATTTATTTTTGATGAGTTTCTTCCTTTGATCTTTGAATTTAGTGTTTAAGTGGTTGCTAACCTATTCTAGTAAAGATCTACTATTTTTCTGAGTTTATCTACCAATTTTTTTCCTTGCTCCAAGCTTTTATTCCCTTTCTCTTATTTTTTTCAGGCCTGAGGGCCTTCTTGAGTATTTCTTATAGTGGGGGTCTCGTGGCCATGAACTCCCTTAGCTTTTGTTTATCTGGGAGAATTACTATTTCTCCATCATATTTGAAGGATATTTTTGCTGGATAGAGTATTCTTGGCTGAAAGTTTTTGTCTTTCAGTATTTTGAATATATCATTCCAGTCTCTCCTAGCCTGTAAAGTTTCTGTTGAGAAATCGCTGAGAGCCTGATGGGAGTTCCTTTGTACATTATTTTTTGTTTTTGTCTAGCTGCCCTTAATATTGCTTCTTTGTCATTGACCCTGGCTAGCCTTACCATTAGGTGTCGTGGAGAGGGCCTTTGTCTTTTAATATATTTAGGTGACCTGTTGGCTTCGCTTACTGATATTTCCTGCTCCTTCCCCAGATTTGGGAAATTCTCAGCTATTATTTCCTTGAATAGGCTCTCTGTTCCTCTTTCCCTCTCCTCTCCCTCAGGAATACCTATAATTCTTATGTTACATTTTCTATTAGAGTCAGATATTTCTCAGAGTCTTTCTTCATTTCTTTTTAGTCTTAGTTCTCTCTCCTCTTCCATCTGGAGCATATCTGTATTCCTATCCTCTAAAGTGTTAATTCTTTCCTCCATATTATGAGCTCTGTTCTTTAAAGATTCCAGATTCTCCTTTATCTCCTCCATTGTGTTCTTCATCTCCATGAGCACGGATTGGTTTTTCTTTTTGATTTCAATCTCTTTTGTGAAGAAACTCCTAATCTCATTGAATTGTTTGTCTGTGTTGTCTCGTATTTCGTTGAGTGTTTTTATGATAGCTATTTTGAAATCTCTGTCATTTAGATTATGGATTTCTGTGTCTTCAGGGTTGATTTGTGGGTACTTCTCATTTTGTTTCTGGTCTGTTGATTTCATATATCTTTGCATTGTGGTTCCTGTGTTGGTTTTGTTTTCCCCCATCCTGGAAATCTCTGGTTGCAATTTCCACCCACTGCCACTGTGTGGTTGTAAAAGGCTGTGTAGTCTAAGCCCCTTGCGCTCTGCCCCGGTTTTTCTGCTGCAATCTGCTGTTTCTTTTTTTCCACTGCGATCCGCGCATGGGTTGGGTTGTTTGATCTGGTCTGTCCGTATCGCTTGGTGTGGTCTGGTCTGGTCTGTCGTGGATTGCTTGGTCTGGTCTGCTGCATGTCGCTTGGTCTGGTCTGATCAGTTGAGCTGCAGGGTCCGGTTTGCGGGGAGGGGGGAGCTCTCTCTTTTGCCCTCTTGGTCCCTGACATGGGGGGCTTCTTGTTCGCCCCTCTTTATCCACTTTCTGGGGTGCTCAGATGTTGATGGTAGCCCTGTGTCTCTTCTGAGTCCTCTGTGTGGGAGTTTCCCTCTGGCTGAGGGAGCCCGAAGAGCTATGGTTTCCCCACCGAGGGCTGCCCCTCCCCCATCTCTGGGAGCCGCACAGACCGGGATCGCTGATCTGATGGGGAGGGAGAGGAGTTCTCCTTACCTCTCCCCACTTCCTCCGGGTGCCCAGCACGTTCCAATGTCACATGTGCATGTGTGTGGATCTTTCCGAACCAGCTTTTCACTGTATGGGATTCCATTGTTGGTCTGTGACTGTTCTTTTTGTTGTATCTTGTCGGGGGAAGAGTTCACGGGAAAGCTCACTCTGCCATGATGCTGACGTCACCTCGAACAGTAATATTTTGAAAGGTATCTTTTTTCTGAGAAGCAGGTCTCAACAGTATGCTTAAAATATTCAATAAACCATGTTATAAACAGATGTGCTGTCATCCAAGCTTTGTTGTTCCATTTATGGAGCATAGGCAGAGTAGATTTAGCATAATTCATAAGAGCCCTAGGATTTTCAGAATGGTAAATGAGCATTGGCTTGAACTTAAAGTCACAAGCTGCTTTAACCTCTAACAAGAGAGTAAGCCAGTCCTTTGAAGCTTTGAAGCCAGGCATTGGCTTCTCCTCTTTAGCTATGAAAGTCCTAGATGGCATCTTCTTCTGATAAAAGGCTGTTTCATCTACATTGAAAATCTGTTTTTTAATGTAGCCACTTTTATTAATTATCTTAGATAAATCTTCTGGATAACTTGCTGCAGCTTCTACATGAGCACTTTCTGCTTCACCTTGATGTTTTATGTTATAGATATAGCTTCTTTCCTTAAACCTCATGAACAAACCTCTGCTAGCTTCAACCCTTTCTTCTGTAGCCTCCCCACTTCTCTCAGCCTGCACAGAATTGAAGAGAGTTAGGGCCTTGCTCTGGATTGGGCTTTGGCTTAATGGAATGTTGTGACTGGTTTGATCTTCTACCCAGACCACTAAAACTTTCTCCATATTACCAATAAGGTTGTTTTGTTTTCTTATCATTGGTGTGTTCACTGGAGTAGGAGTTTTGCTTTCCTTCAAGAACTTTTCCTTTGCATTCACAACTTCGTTAACTATTTGATGCAGAAGGCTTAGCTTTTGGCCTATCTCAGCTTTTGACATGCCTTCCTTCAGTAACCTTAATCATTTCTAGCTTGTATTTTAAAGATAGAGACATATAGCTCTTCCTTTCACGTGAACACTTAAAGGCCATTTTAGGGTTATGAATTGGCCTAATTTCAATATTGTTGTGTGTCAGGGAATAGGGAGGCCTGAGGAAAGGGAGAGAGATGAAAGAATGACTAGTTGGTCGAGCAATCAGAACAAATACATTTATCAATTAAGTTCACTGTCTTATATGGTCTTAGT